>NC_056726.1:867605995-867798495 GCF_019279795.1 Protopterus annectens
AAAAACACAAGTACCCTTACTGAGCATAGTTAGATTATTGTTGTTAGCAGAGCAATTTTGTGAACAACACCAACTGACCCTGTCCATGATAGAATAAGTGCCACCCCAGAGGTGACTTTACACTGACTGAACCATTACTCAAGGTCACTCTTGAATAGGGTCATTGAGGAGCAATGCTTGACACATAGTGGGAGCCTACTACAGAGGAGTATGAATCACTGGGCAATATATCTCCCTCTTCAGCATGTTCTGTTTATGCCACAGGCTGAGAACTCTGAGGAAAGTTATTCTTGCCCCATTTGATTTGCAGATGTCTAGCATTTTCCTTAGTGCATAGTCTGAGACTGCTCTGTAGGCCAGGCAAAGGTCACCTCTCAGCAGCCTGCATGATACTGAGCACACTAACAGGTCTTTCAGTCTTTCCATATATGTCATGTTTGAAGGCCCTGGATTCTTCCAGCCACAAAACTGTATTTGTTCTAATTGCTGCAGGTGTCTGGTGAGGTACAGATAGAAGGGAGCATTGTACTCACTTAGTGGTCTGATAAAGGTAGAGTACAGCAGAGGTATGACCTCCCTGGTCTTGGATGTGATGTCTGTATATATGAGGAGTGCAATGCAGAATGTGTGTGTCACCACTGTTGACACAGTGATGAAAGTGTAGATTGCTATCAACATGTGTTCCCAAGTCTCACAATGCTGTTTTTGATCTTAGAGAAAGTGCTATGTATATCATAATTAGAAGGGGTCCTTCATTGCCAAAAGGGAGAGTGAGGCACTATACGCTTTAATGTTCAGTACATGAGTCTAGCATCAATCATTTGTGTCTGTCATCCCCATCTGTAATATGTTACCATCATTGGGGTACTCTATATGAATGTGTCCAGTTAACAGTCATTTGGAATCTTGGTAAACCACAGCCATCTACCATTGCCTGCACTTCAGGGAAGTAGTTTGCAAGCAGTCGAGGGCCCAGCAGAGATCCTTGGTGTATTCTAATGGTGAGTGGATAGTAGTAGAGGTGCAGTCCACAATGTTGAGTGTGTGTGTGTGTGTGTGTGTGTGTGTGTGTGTGTGTGTGTGTGTGTGTGTGTGTGTGTTCTGTCAGTGAGCCATTTTGCTATCCCTCTATTACTGTATGGCTTAATTCCTACATGGGAGATCTTCACTATGAGACATGAATGAGGAATAGTGTCAAAGGCCTTGGATAACGCCATGTAGGTGGTATGTCCTGTTATCCATCATGCAGGTTTTTGGGTCAGTATCAAAGAAGTCCACAAGTAAGCATGATCTACTCTTGACAAAGAGAAAATGGGTTGGGTCAAGTGTGTTGAAGGCCAGCTATGTCCTTGTGGATAAGGTCCATGCTGATTCCTTCTCTAGCCTTGCAGATAAGAGTTGTTAGGCATATGGGTCAATAGTTGCAGTTCTGCAGGTTACCAGATCACTGGGCTTTGCATAGCACACAACATTTGATGTTACATTTTGCAGTGTAGGTGATATATGTGTGGAAGAATTACTGAGACACCAGGATTGCAGTGCTTAGGGGATTGGCAACACATGGATGTAATGTAAGTATATGACATATTGTTAGATAAGACCCCAGTTTGTAATGTTTCCACATGTAATTTCCCAACATAGACAGAAAATAGACAGTAAACAGCAGTAACACAGCATCATATATATTTATATTATAAAATAATGGAAAAGTGCATCCACAGACAGTTACTAGACCACCTACTTCAGAACAATTTACTGGCCAAATCTCAACATGTCTTCAGGCCTTTCCACAGCACAACAACTGCACTCCTATCCTTCACTGACAGCATCAATAAAAACTGTAATAACAATCTTCTCTCTTCAGCACTTTTCATCGACCTTTCAAAAGCATTCGACATGGTCAACCACCACTTGCTTCTCAATATTCTAAAATCCTTCTCTCTGTACACAAAGACTATAAAATGGTTCCAGTCCTTCCTTGATAATAGACAGCAGGCAGTGCTATGGGACAACAACCTCTCATCCCATCTCCCAGTTACCCTAGGTGTTCCTCAGGGCTCTATATTGGGCCCCCTCCTTTTCTCAATATTTATCAATGACCTCAACCTAGCTATTCCTTTAACTAACTTTGTATAATACGCAGATGATTCGACAATAATCTGCTCAGCTAAATCTCAATCCCAGCTGGTTTCTACAATGCTGCCTCCTCTTGAACCCCCCCCCCAAAAAAATCCTCCTCTTCACTCCTACCCGTAAATCACTTTTCAGTCTTATCCAGTAATGGTACACTCATATCTCCCTATCCAACAACTTAACGTCTAGGGGTAACCATTGATAACAACCTGAACTTTGAAACCCATATCAATAATACCATAAAAGCTGTCAACAGGAACTTAGGCTCCCTCTATAGGAAAAAACCCTTTCTCTCCCCACTAGCCAGAACCACTGTTGCCTATTCCCACCTTATCTCCACACTTCTCTATGCTTCTTCCATATATACTAACTTGTCAAATAATAACCTTAACAAGCTAGCCAACGCTTACAATAGCATTGCCAGATTTGCTACTGCTTCCTCCTTTAGGACCCATCACTGCCATAACCTGAAACAATTAGACTGGTTAGAGCTTCTAAATCAGATTCACTTTAAACAACTCACCATTGCACACAAAACCGTTTTTCAACCTACCAATATCCCAATACTTGCTAGTCTCATTACCCAATATAAGAACCTTTTAACTTTATGCTCATCTAATAAACTACTTGTATCAACATGTAAATCTAATAACATAACAGGAGATGCTCTGTTCTCAAATGTAGTTGGAAAGTATTGGAACCAACTCCCCCATGAACTTACATCACTGTCTTCATTTATACTTTTTAAACACAATCTGAAACTCTATCTTAAAACCCATTGGTTATGTCCCTGTACAAATCCAGACTAGTCTCATACTATATGCCATATACTCTCTCTTAACACCTAATTCCTACTCTATCTGTGTCTTTCTAGATCAAGGCCTATCCTTGGCAAAAACATATCTTATCTTAATAGAGATAATTTAAAATACCTAGTTAATTTTTTCTGCATATAATTCTAAAGCATCCTACCTAAGGCAGGCAACACGTATTGTTTAAACTCTGAGCATTGTTGAAATGTTGAAACTTGAAGTATGTATTTGTTTAACAATTCCTTTCTAGTTACTAATGAAGTCTTGTACATAAAGTCTAAAATATCTTATCTAATGCTTGTAACATGTTTTTTGTATAAACTGTGAAGATTCCTGAACTGTTTAAAATTTGTAGTATTTAACTGTATAACAACTAGTACCTGTATGTTAGTAGTCTACTAATCTCTTGGAGCTTATCTCCCCGGGACTTTACTGTAAATGGACATAAATCCAGTTAGACTATCCCAGTCAACAAATGTAAAATAAATAAAATAAAAATATCTACATTTCCATAGCTTGACAAGTAGCGGGTTTGCGTGTTGGCTGGCAAAGTATATACGCATGTGATATACACGTTTGTACATAGCTAAGCAGTGCACAAACACAAGCTGCATTGCTAAAGTCTGACAGTTAGAATTGAGTCTATGAAACACCTTCTGCTTAAATGAATCTGTGGCAGCATGTGTTAATGCATTGATACATCCTTTTTCATTCCAGATGGTACAGGGTTTGAATCCAGGCATATCTAATACTTTTAAATGCTTTAAATTACAGAATGATAATGCAGTGGCATGAATTCTGTATAGTACATTTTGCTGTGTGTGTTTATAGTGCAGTAGTGTTAAGCAACATTTTATGGAGGTAACCACAGCAGTTTGCCACCACTCACCATTGCTGCACATTGGTGCATGATGCGCACCTCCACACAAACATGGAGTCAAAAAAGTGAAGGGTTCCATTTCTTTTCCAGCAACTTACGTGAGTTGTGTCTGATTCTATTTTTTGACCGGATTAAAGTGGTGAAATAAGGTAGGTAGGAAAGTGGTGAAATGGAGATTAAGCAGGGGGGAAGAACAAAGGGAAAGCAGGACAGGAATATTCAGGAGGGAGGTAGGAAAAAAACATAACTATCCATTTATTTAGCAGTATAGACCGAACATATGTGCAAAATATTAATTGAATTTGGACTGTCACCTGCTATCATGTTGTATAGCCAGTTGGTCTGAATCAAGTGTGTCAAAAAGACGTGTGTGAAATGAAGAGCTATATATGGGGCATTTTTTTTTTGTGGCACAGGTGCCCATTTAATTTTTATTGCAGAGAGAGACAAATGTTGGGGAAGGGAAGTAGGATGTCTGGGTCAGGTAAGTTAGGTAGGTGAAGAAGCAATTGCAGAAGACAAGACAAACAAGACAAGAGAGAGAGGGATGGTGAATGATACAAAAGTTTGGGGTCCACCATGATTGGGGTGAGGGATGGGACATCCCGATCCCATTGTGGTGGCTGGAGTGCTTGGCATCTCCTCCTCCTAATACTATACAAAATGATTAAGAGCAGCCTCTCCAGACAGTGTAGGTATACATCAACAGTACAATGCACCACTATACATACCATCCCTGGCAACTCACTCCGGGTGATGAAATCACCATCTCTGCCACTGTGCCCAGAGGGTACTTCTGGACCAGCGTCCAGGGAAGGACTACATGAGGGTTTTGCTAGTGCAGGACAGCAGAGGCAGTGCTGCCAGGCTGACTCCCAGATGTGCTGGGCGTCAATGCTGCAGCTGATAGAGAAGGGGCAGGCTGATCCAATGGGGCTTGCCTACCTTACTGCGTTATGGAGAATTTAGTGATGTGGTACACATGGATGACATGAGCACATTTTAATGACTCATACAAAAAAAGAAAATAATATAATAAATCAAATAAAAATAACATAAATAAAATAAAAATAAAGAAAATAAAAAGAGAGATAAGAGTTGGGGTGAGAGAAAAAAGAGATAAGATTAGGACCTTCATATGTGACATACAATGCATTACTGCAATTATACAACTCTATTTTATCTTAACTTTTACATTTAAGTCTACGACCTCTTAAAAGATATACAGAATACTTCAAATTGCTGCCAGTAATTCCTGAAATGTGAATATACTGCACATATGCATGTTCCAGTTATACAGATAGCAGTTTGCAGTAGGGCATTTGTGCCACTGGTATGGAGGTTGTAATTTAATGTAAATATTATTAAGGAAAATCAGCACTGTATAGTCATGAAGTGTGGTATTTGAACCCATAACCTTTGACTAAAGTCTAATAGTGGACGCTTACAAGTGGTTTGTACTGCAGACTAAAGCATGCATACTTAATTTTACAGTTGGAATATGCATGTTCAATCTGATACAACTATATAAAGTAAAAAAAAAGATATCTTTAACTTTTACTGCTAGAATAACACTACTCTTCTGCTGCATAAATACCACTTGCTTCCTTCAGTATCACCAATGTAGCACTAAGGGCTTGGACATTGCACTCCTGATCATTAGCAGCTGGAGAAAAAACAGAACAGAATTGGAGACCATTATACATACCAGTCTTGCCTTTAGTCAGCTTACTGGTTCTCTTTTGAGTTGATACTTATAAAGATGTTGGATGTCCTTAGTCCTAAATTCCTCAGTCCAATGGTTGAGTGTATCACTCTTCCTCCTCTGTAGGTCATTGAAATTATACCTACATTGCTCTCCAGCATACAGGATAATAGTGGCACTGGATATAGCCTGGGCTAAACTATCTCAAGCCTCAGACTTGTACTGGAAGTCAGAATAATCCCTCTGTAGAAGCCTGTGCCTGTGGTGCTTTACTAGAAGTCCAATAAATACCCTGGACTCCTGGACACCTCACCTCTTTGCCCTAAATCTGGCACCTTCCCCACTAACACCTGCCATGCTATCTACTAGCAGATCTAGAGCAAAGTAGTCTGATGCTTTCCCACCCATTCCAGTTATCACATTTACTGGAGTGCACACAACCACCCTACTCGTTTTCTTGATGGTGCTCAGACAGAGTGAGAAATGCAAAAATTGATGTTTACATTGTGAGATTCAAACCTAGACATAAGGGACAAAACAGTTAATTCCACAGCATTGATTTTCCATCTTTGCCATTGAAAAAGTGCTGCTCAGACCTACTCAGGCATCATGCATAAATTCAGGTGACAGTATGAGCTGTTATGCATGTATGTGTGTGACCTGACAAGGTTAGTGGATATAGAGGCAGCTGTGTATGTGTCTTAGGCAAATGTGAAGGCCAAGTAAGTCCAGTTAGCAGAATGATACTTACAGAAATATTGTACACAGTATACCCTCAATCATACATCTCATAATAAATTTGATAATGCATAGATAAATGAATAAATAAAAACACAATAATAGTGTCATCCCTCATACATATAATTAAAATCAGCTTCACTATCTAAAGTGTTATAACTGAGAGTGAATATAATGGGAAGTGAAACAACAGTTAACATGTATGAAATATCCTGCATTAGAACCCAGGACCATGTGTATGGCAGTCCTACACTTACAACTGTTGCTACAAGACAGTTGAAATAGCATTTGTCCATGTTTCAGTTCATTGCTATAAACTGCAGTGTCACAACAGTAAAAAAAAGTTGCACACCCTGCACTAGAGCACAGAGCCATCTGTGCTCTAGCCCTACACTTATACCTGCTGCCACAGGACTAGTTATGTGATGTTCCCTAATTTCATTCCTTTCATTCCTAAGGTCTCTGTGTTAACCACTGCACAACACTGCACAACACTGCTTAGCAGGATTGCGTGGTGCCCAACAGAATTAATTGAATGCATCCTATTTTGATTTTTGGCTGTCTGGGTCTGGTCTGCAGATGTTTGATGGCTGCAGCTGATAAGGAACTGCCATGCAACACTGTGCAATGCCACTTAGTGGGTTTGTGTGGTGCCCAACAGAATTAATTGAATGCATGAAGTTTCTATTTTTGTCTGGGTCCTGTCTGCTTCCTGGGTGGTCCAGTTTGAGCACTGCCATGCTTCACACAAATGAGATAAGAACAGCCAAACCTATCATTAATTTCCTCCATTCCCATTATTGCATCACACAAACACTGCCCCCCCCTAAAAAAAGACAGAACAGAAAAAGGAAAGGACAAGTATAATCACAGACATGCACACTAGAAAATGATGGTTCATAAGAAATATGTCTGCATAGATCTGGATTTGAAATCTCACTCCAATGAACCTACAGAACACAGGATGGGTGCCTTATCCATCTTTGCCACACAAACAGCTTTGCAGCAAGGATCTGAAGTAATTCTGTACACAACCAACTACAACATCATCTACACTAATATGAAACCATACAACTGTTATTATCACATTTATTATTTCTGGATGTATCACATAACCTGTTATGATTGTTGCTTGCAAATATACATGTCTGTCTTTCCTCTCTGTGTTTGTGAGGCATTCTTCAGTTATCTGACCAGTAATCTAAGACATGCATACTATAAACCATTCTATATCATTGGCCTTAATATGTTGAGGACATTAAATGGAAATAATGACATATGCAGTTGCCAACAAATGAAGGGCAGGCTGGATGTTAAGGTACACAGCCTGTGAATTGTGTGCTGCTTACTTACATTTCTAACCTTGCATCTAATACTTTGTGATCTAACCTGACAGACCCACTGGAAGTAAGACAGCCTGCATTGCTGTTGTGTTTTCCTTCTCCCAACTAGTAATAATTCACAATTGCAATTCATTAAAAACAAACACTGAAGGAATGCCTGTGCTATGTTTGCATCTCCTACATAGATACAAGTATTTGGGATTCAACAATTTCAGCAATTCTAATCAGTTCACACCTCATTTACATCTTCACCCTACTGACAGCCCTGAATCTACACCATATAAAAAGGCAACTATATAGCTAGGCAAATGGATAGTGAGGAGACTTGTTTATGTGGAGAGGACTGAACATATGCTATTTCTTCAGGATATATCTGCACAGAGGATTACGGAACTTCAGATGGTATGCTTGCATCTTGTCTGCTAAATACTGCATATGCTGGAATTTATTTAAGAAAAATCTGAGCAAATGCTTTTACACATTTATGTGTATGAATTAGTTAGAAGTGCACTGATGCCATGGCCATGTCTGTCAAGCCATTTCACAGGTACATATGATTGTCAGTTCAAGAAAATGGAATGCTCTGTGACAAATATATACAAATGCTTCAGGGACAGTTCCTTTGATAGCACGTTTAGCATTTCAAAGATAGCAAAATGTATCAATTGTCTGTTCTGTGTGTGTGTGGGGGGGATTGAGTGCCTGTCTGGCACAAACAATAATATGTTGCTATTTCTACTCTTCTTTTTTTCCCATCCTGCCTGTTGTTTGTATTTCACATCTCTAGACTGTTTTATGTTTCTCCAGTGAGTAATACTGAGTGGCTACCTTTTTCTGTTTTATCTGGGAACAGTGATTTTGTAGTTATCTAATACTTATGTGCATTATCCTTCTGTTGACTTTTAGGACACCTAGGAGTATGCCACTTAGGCATGTCAAACCTCTGAGACTCCCTTCATTGATGCTGAGGATCAGGCCATAGTGGATGATGCCTTTAGGCAACACAGTGTTTCCTGCTTGAAAGGGGAAGGGGAGATATGGCACACATAATGCAAATTTGGTGCCAGATTGTGGATGTGAAGGCTGTGGGTGGCCATGGCAGGACATGTGAGCAAATGCACCACAGGGCCACTGACATAATCATATCTGCACAGAGAAGAGCAGCTGCAGTGGGCCATGACCAGATGGTTACTGGGGAGGACCTGCTCTGGAGCCACCACTAACACCCAATGAAGATCTCCTGGTCAACATCAGGGATCCAGATAGCTCCCAGGACATTGCAGTACAGCATGCCCTGGATGGTGGTACAACAGGTTCAGGGACAGCAAGCACATGCCAGGAGGAGCTTCCAGGTAAGTGTTGGTATCTTAAAAGTTGAATACTGTCATATAGTAAAACAACTGAAATCAATACATTACCTCTGTGTCACATGAATTCTTTTTTGGAGGGGATTGAAGATTGATACAATTATTAGCTTAGGTTGGAGTTGTCAGCCACTTTCTTGCTGAAAGTATACTTAATGGACATATAAAAGGGTAAAATATTAGCCCCTATGTTACTGTTAACTGTGCCAATATTGCCCTTATATTTTGCTTAACTACTTCCAGGACTATCTGGATTGCAGAAGAGACATTCACCTGCAGATGGTAAGCCAAACATTTTTATGTCAGTACTGCTTAGCAATTTAAAGAAATATTTTAGTGTGTGCTGTTGATGTCAGGACCATTGTGTGTATTGCTGTTCTGTCTGTAATAGTGTAACCACTGCTAGTTTGTTAGCATATAATGGACTAGAGTAGTATAGGTATTATTTTTCCTGTGTCTGTTGCTCTTTATCACAGCAGATTGTGGCAGTGGAAATGTGGGCCCTCTGCCACCTGATGTCAGTGCATCAGCAGACTCTGAAGATGATGTTAGCTAAACTGAGGCACAGTCAATGGATGCAGAGGGTGAATCTGACACTGAGTTTAACATACAGCCATCCCCTGCAATTCCATCAGACACAACCAGTAGGCGCATTCCAGTGACCTCACAGATACTGGATAGGTGGAAGGTGAGGCAATTGTTCAGGGAAGTGCGGTTACTGCGGCTTCAGTCCCTGTTGAGTTTGTCCATAGGCAAAGTGCAGGCAAGGTGACACTCAGGAGGATTGATAGGAGTGCTTAGAGGAGACATGCTGTCCCTCCTCCACCACCTGGTCCAGGTGTCTGTCTCATGCCACTCAACATATGTTTAGGGCCATCATGGAGGCACAGGCATGTTCCCATAGGTTCTACAGACAAATATTCAGGGTTGTAGACATGACACAGGCTGACGTGTGTGACTGCCTCTGCCATGTTGCCAATTCAATGGATCAGATGAATGACACATTGGAATGAGGGGTGTCTGTAATGGAATAAGGGGTGTCCATTATGGAACGAATGTCTTCTGTGATAGAATGTCTTCTGGGAGGTGAATGGCATCTCAAGAGAGTTGGTTAGCCACATTGTCTGCTGTTAGCCAATGTGGCCATGTCTGGTCACACTCCAGTAGTGGCAGTACTTCCACTGCTCCATCAGTGAGTGTGCTGTCCACACCTAGACTTGACAGGCCATGGGGTCATGGTCCTGGGCATCCCCATGAAGGGAGCTCATCTGGCAGACATCAGTCACATTCAGGTAGTAGCAGTGCATCTGACCATGGGCATGGACATGCCAGCGCAACTCTTGGTAGAGCCAGCTATCATGGTCAGGGATGACAACGATGAGCTGCCACTTCTACCATGCATGTCTCACACCTGTCTAACATTCCAAGATATACAGCCAGCACAGAGCTTTACTGTGTTCATGCAGACACTCACACACCAATTTCACCTGGCGACCCCTACAGACAAACACAACAGTTACATGATTCAGGTGTGCAGCCTAGAACTCATTTTGTCTCACTGGCCATTTCCTGCTTCTCTTTCTTAAGCACACACATACTCACCAACCTTTTGTGTCAGCCTAGACCTCCTGACCCCCCAGCAACACCCTGTGCAAGTCATGAAAACTGTACCATAGCCCTGTTTTCTATCTTTTGGATTTAGGGATACATAAGCTTTTGTCCAATGCTCAGGGTGCATAGCTGACTTACGGCTTAGCACATCTGCATCTGTGGTGTTGAAATGGTAATTTCACCTTTGACTTATACTGGCCTTAGAAAGTTAGACAGTTGATAGCATCAACATTTCCAACTTTATTGTGAATAATCTTGTGAGAGTTGTGAAGTCAAAACTGCAATGTGTATCATTACTTTATAACTTCTCGCTTTAATGATTTTCCAGTGCAACTGTATGGTGCTAAACTGAGGGCTTGCAGTGATCATCAGTACTTTTGCAAGGCATGACTGTGTGAACCTTTGATGCCTGAGGCCTACTGCTTAATAATGGATTCATATAAGTCACATAAGTCTCTGTTGTCATATGTTAAGATAATTTCTGTAACAATCTTCCACCTTTTACTTGCTTACAGTACCAATTAGTGAAATACAAAGACATGCCACTCATTCAAATTATTACACAATGCACTCCAGGTTCTAGACTTACCTTTTAAATGCAGCAGTTAACATGGTTTTAGTTCAGGGCTGACTCTGCCTGATGCAAGTAGTACACAGCCAATACATGTGGAGGAACAGGTTGTGTGAGTTGCCTAGCATGCTATATGTTTGTGCATAGGAGGAAGGTTTTAGGCCCCTAGGTGGAGAGTGAGTATGCTATGCATTGTCTCTTAGCCAATGCAAGGGCATATTAAGCATGCCTATGTCTGCCTACATCCACAGCAGCTGGTGGTTCTCCATCTGATTCCTCATCTGAATGTGGCTGTGGTGACCTTGGCATTGGTGCTGGGATGTCTGACCATTCCTCTTGCTGATCCTGCTGAAGATGTTTCTCATGATGATGTTGTGTAGCCTAGCACATACTGTGAATATTTCTGTACGTATCCATGGATTGTACTGCAGGGCTTCCCCATATGTATCTAGGCACTGGAACCATGACTTCAGCAGCCCAAACACATGCTCAGTGATATTTCTGGTTTGAGTGTGTGCCTCATTATGGCATTCTTCTGTAGGTGTCTGTGCATTTCTGATGGATATCACCAGCCACTGTTCCAGTGCATAGTCTGCATCCCCCAGTAAATGATCCTGTGGGATATGCCCCCTAGTAAACATCTGGTACAGTTTAGAGGTGTGCCAGATATGTGAGTAGTTGTAACTGCCAGGATTGCCAGCAAGCACATTCAAGATGATTCCCTTGGCATTACATATGACTTGGCAGTTGATAGATGGGTAGCCCTTTTTGTTTATGTAGAGACTACCCTGTTCCCAGGGTGGTGCCTTAATTTCTATATGTGTGCAATCTATGGCACTCAGTACTTCTGGGTAGTGTGCTACAGGGTTGAATTCCTGCATATTTCTGGCCCTCTCCTCAGGACTATGGGGAAAATAAATGTGGTCAGTGGCATGTTGGAGCATAGCATTCAGGAATTAATGGAGGCTTTTAGATGCTGATGCCTGTGACACCTCCAGCATGTCCCTGTTGGTCTTTGAAAGGTATTTGCAGCTAAGATTCTAAGCACTATGCATAACTTTGTCTCCACTGGGAGTGGTTTCCCTTGGTTGGCCCTGGTTCTGAGTTGAGGACAGCAGAGATCACAGACTTCCTGTAGTGTGTCCCTATCCACCCTGTAACACTATACAATTTTCATGTCATATAAGTTCTGAAAAGTTAAATGCGGTCTGAAAACTCTTCTCCTTCTTGGTTTAGACCTATTGGCAGCTGCTGCAGCAGCACTGGCTTCAGCCTGCTGCACATACAAATGAATTAAAGCAGCAGCAGACCCTAACATTCTTTCGGTGTAATCTCCTTTTCTTGGCTATATTCCAAAATGTTTTGGAATTTGCAGGAAAAACCAGCACAGAATCTACACAGTTGCATTATAGTTTGTTGAATAGCTCCACCATGTTGGATTCGTTGATTAGCATGCAATTCATATGCTTATTCTGTAATTAGCATACCGCAGTGTTTGCCTTATTTGTGTGGTGGTGTGTGTCTCCACATGGAGCTTACTGAATTTAAAACTCACAGCTACCATGTAGGGTTTCTGTTCAGAGACATGACACTTTGGATACCATGGACTGACGAAATTAGTATTAACAAACATGAGCACAGAAGATTTGAATGCAATGGACAATAGGCAAGCCTCAGTAAAACCAATACGACATAATTCCGGATGTCAGATCATGTGGCAAATGTAATTTTCTCCTGCAAAGTTGTTCCCATAAAAAACATGTAACCACTGTACCATCAACCTCTTGGTTTTACTTTTGCTTCCAATGGTCTTCCCCTTTGACAATTTCTGTACAGTCATTGTTTTTGCCTGAAAACTCAGTTAAAGGTTCCTCTGTCATGTAACCTAACATTTAAGTCAAGTACTGTAAAACATTTTAGAATGACTAAGTCTTTGTAAACATTTCATTCTCATGTGAAATAAACTGCAGGAAATAATAACATACCAGATTCTGCATCACTGCCACTCCTAAAATGAGGCTGAAAACTGTCCAAAAAGTGGTAAAACGAGAAAGAAATCATGATCTACTGCAACTTATCGACCTTTCTACTGCCACTGATCTACCTTCTACTGCAATCCTCCTTCTTGGTTGTCTCAGCTATAACAAAACTTGGTCTTCCTTGTTTCATTTTGCAAGCTATACTAAAATCATGATCTGACAAAATTCAGAACAAAACGTGGGCTAAATATTCATATAATAACTTAAAAACACTATACAGTTTTGGAGGAACTGAATAGAACAACTAACCTTCTGAAATATAGGGAGACTTCCTCCTTTCTATTCATCTTGTGTGATGTACTAATTCATAAGTTGTTAGTTTCTGAATCTTTTATAGCTGAGTGAGATGATTATTCCTATAGAAATATAACAATTTGGTTATATGAAGATCTTTTTTCTGTTTTGAAGTAAACCACCTTAAGAGTGGATGAAATACACTATACAGCCTTCTTATCATTTAGGCTGTCTTTTGTCAAAATTAAGATTATGCTCAATGATTATCTTAGGTTTACATATGAACTGACCATGAAAGTACTGAACTCCTCAAATGAAGGGGCATAAAAAAAGTTTTGTGGTCTGAAAGACATTTTTGTAGATGTTTTAGTATTAGCATTTAAGTTGGTAATATTACACTAATTAGAGAATTCATTTAGGGGAGTTGTGAAATCTTCTGACATCTCATAGTTGTGGAGTAATAACCTTCAATTTACAGTTGTTAATAACTGTGTATTACCATAATTTTGACTCTGAAAGTTTGAAAATAAAGCTGTTAAAAATAAGAGTTCTGAGATATAACCCTGGGGCATGCCAGTGTCTGTGCCTTGTGTTTGGAAGTGTGGCCTTTGATGTTCATTCAGGCAGATGAGTATCAATTTAATTACATATATCAGGATTAACTGGTAATGATGTTAATATATTTACGAGTTTGCAATGCCAAACGGCATTCAAAAGCTTTTTGGAGGTCTGCATAGGCCACTGTAAAAGTGAGACTTGAATCCACATCCTCAGTAATGTAAGCATAAAACATTAAAATTAGTTTGGCAGGATCTGTGCTAAATGAAATCCCAATGAACAATGTTCAGATTTTAAAGACTAAGTTCTATAGATGTGCTTGTGCTAAACAGAAAAGAAGTTGCCTAATATACTAGTCAGACTAGCAGATCAATACTGATCTGAATACTTTTTCTCACCTCTTTTGTAGACACTACCTCTGTATACATTTAAGAAATATGGCATATCCTTTTTCAGTGGATTTACTGGTTATGGTTTGTAGGACAGGGATCCCTTTTTTTCAGATTATTCCGTCATGACACCCCATCTCCTCTCACAATGAAACTTATTGCAGACATCCCAACCTACATCCTTAGAAGCCAAAGCTGACATGGCCATTCTCTCCAAACCCCTTCTTCTAAACAACATAGTTTAGATCATCGCTTCTCTATACTTACTCTCAAACAATGAAATCCTTTTACCAAAGGACTGACAATACCAACTACTTTAGTCCTCAGTTCAAACAATATCTTCTAGAGCAAAATGAATGCAAATGCCAGAATATTGGAAATATCAAATAAGTCACAAAGTTTCCTGTTCAACCAATTCCTCTCATCTTGTATCTCATCTATCTCAATTCTTCATTGTAACTTGCATGATTCAGCAATGCACAAAGATGTTCATACTATTTCTATCAGCATAGAAGTGTTTTATTGCCTTTGACTGCATATGATTGTTTTGAAATATTATTGTTGCAACTGTTATAACCCAGGCAGAGCTTACAAATGGCCATGTGTGATAAGTGCTGTACCCTGATAAACAAATTGCAAAGAAAATAAAAAAAGAAAACAGTAGAAACATAACATTTGTCTGGCCATGCTAACATCCCTTAGATTTATACAAACCTAACAGACCTTTTATTCAGTGTAAACAAGAACAATAATAAAGATGTCTCCACATCCTCTATATGTATATCCTGGGCCATATGAACCCCAAGCACGGTAGAAAAGTTATCAACTAATGTTATCAGTTTCAAGAAAACAAATCTTTAGAGAGCTTATAGATTCAGATGTTTTTATATTTTGATTTATGAATTTAATTTAAAACACGGTATTGTTGGTGGCCATTAAAGATAAATATATATTGCAATGAGAATTAAGTATAAGATAAAGATGCATCCATCAGGAAATTCCACAAGGAAATGAAACAATAACTCTTCACACAGGTGTATTAGAAATACTTCCATATTATTATTGTTATTATTATTATTATTATTATTATTATTATTATTATTATTATTATTTATTATTTCACATTTGTTGACTGGGTTAGTCTGATTGAGCCAAGGCCCTATTTCAGTAGAGGCCAGGTGAAAAAAGCTTCACAAACATTACATGTAACTAGAATATTAACATATATCAAGTATAAAAATATAAAAAAGTATAAGAAAGAAAGAACAATATAATACAGATATAACAAAAATATTAAATGTGAGTACATAGTTTAAAAAAGGTGAAAAAAAACATTATAATTATATACAAGCTTATATCAACTTAAATAAACATGGCTAGCAGTGCAAATACTGAAGAAGAGAGAATCATAATATACTATGAGAAATGTGGGTAAATGTTTTGTGCTGCAGCCACAACCACAAATAATATATCAAAACTTAATTCATGTAGCTTCAACCACTGATAGTGTTCAATAAACCAACCCCAGAGACATCCTTGTTCTTGGATATCACACTTAACATCACTGCTTCTTCCCTTCTGTAAACCTCACTTTCCTGGTGTTTTCTCAATCCATTCTCTATTCTTCTCTGCCTAATAATCCTGGCACTGTAACACTCTTCCCCCATATCTGTCAACTGTACAGATTTTCACAGAATGCCCAGATTTTTGCCTCATATTTTTGGTCTGGCTTTTATAAATTGTGTTTTTCTGGCAAATTAGTGGTAAATCATTAAAGACTGAAGTTAGGAAATAATGACATACATTTGAGTTTCGGACTTCGTATCCTTCAGAAAATTCATGCTATGCAATACCTGTTATTCTAGCAGCTTTCTAAGTTTCTAAGAGCAATATTTAAAAATTGTCCCTATTTTTGGGCCTTTGTCTCACTTTTATTAATGGTTTTGTCCAAATTTCTTGCTCTAAGAGGTTGAGAGGTATGCTTCCCACCTCTATATCTCCAACCACTTGACTCCCTCACACATTACATCTTTCACTGTGAAAACCTTAATAAACATTAAAACATTTAAATTGGAAACTGTGTGCTGAGAGACAGCCTTACAAGATTATCTGCAAATATATAGAGCTGAGTATATTTTTCTGTATTATTCTGTATTATAGAGCTAAATTGTTGCTTAGATATTATAGAGCTAAATTGTTGCTTAGATATCTGTTGTCTTACTGTTCTGCAAATATACAGAGATCAGTATATATTTTTTTGGTTTTATAATTTGCACTGTTATTCCTCACATCTCTGTTGAAACTGTCTTCCACACCCCCTCTCTCATTTTCTGCCTTGTCTTCAGTTGATATAACTGGTTTTTATAGCTTGTGTGTTGCTTATCTCAAGGTTCCCTTAATTTGACCTGTTAATAACAGCCTGCATTTAAATTGGAACCTGTGTGCTGAGAGACAGCCTTACAAGACTATCTGCAAATATATAGAGCTGAGTATATTTTTCTGTATTATTCTGTATTATAGAGCTAAATTGTTGCTTAGATATCTGTTGTCTTACTGTTCTGCAAATATACAGAGATCAGTATATATTTTTTTGGTTTTATAATTTGCACTGTGATTCCTCACATCTCTGTTGAAACTGTCTTCTCCATCACCCCTCCCTGTTCTTGGTTGTAGTTTAACTTTGGTGGCTTTTGCAGTGCCCGCCCCACTGTAGATTTGATCTAGGACACTCCCCCAGTCCATCTCTTTACCACATTCTACCTAATAAACCCTTTCTGCACTTTCTTTTAGTCCTTTTTAATTTAATTACATTTTTCAAACTGTGTGTGGACTAATATTGCTACATACTCAAGTGTGTCAGCTTGCACTGCATGTGAATTGTTTTTACTACTGTTTTTGCTACTTTTCTGAAAAAAAAAATTGTAAGCCTGTTTCCTACCTTTCCTGTAATTAGTGTTCCAGATACAGATTTGCTGTATCCAGGACTGTTTGTAAGCTTCTGAGCCCCCCAAGCCTTTCTGTGTTGGAGGGAAGCCTTCTAGCTTATCAGTGGGAGTGGTAAGCATTAGGTAACCTGTCTACCACATAAAGAGTGGTTCTGGCCCAGAATTTGTAGTTATTGGCCATTTGGGTGGTCATCCATCTCTCTCAACTTTCTGATTTGAAGGCCTGCATTTGCACTTGTTTCTGTCCTGTAACTCCTGGGCCCATCTCATTTGCTCACTCAAAAAAAAATGTATCTGCTTTTACTGTATTTGTGTTTCTTCCTACTTTATTTTCCTTTTGTGTCATCTTAAAAGTACTCAATTGTATTTATTACTGCTTGGTGTAACTCATTCTAAGCCTTTTAGTTTAAGCACTTGGGCTTCAGACCAGTTGTTTTACATTAAGAAGGTTTGTGTTCTGCACTGTAGTGGCAGAACAGGTAGCTTACATCCTTCTAAGTTGGGAACTGCTGATTGAGGGCTCAGTGTCTGTTATTCTAAAAGTGTATTAATTCTGGTTTAAGCACTTGGGCTTCAGGCCAGTTATTTTACGTTAAGAGGGTTCGTGGTCTGCACTCTTGTGGGAGGAGAGGCTGGACTCTGCCCTTCTGAGCTGGGAATTTCTGGTTAAAGGCTTATAGTGCCTGCATATTTGAACTGCTTCCTACTGAAATTGGTACACATTGTTTGCTGTAGCATAGACTAGATCCAGGCCTGCTGAATCCAGCTTTGTTTGTATAACTTGAGCACTAATCCAGGCATTCTTTAAAGTATTTAATTGTATTTATTACTGCTTAGTATTAACTTGATTAAAGTGTAGCTATCATTCTAAGTCTTTTGGATTAAGCACTTGGGCTTCAGACCAATTGTTTTACATTATGAAGGTTTGTGGCCTGCACTGTGGTGGCAGAACAGGTAGCTTACATCCTTCTAAGTTGGGAACTGCTGATTGAGGGCTCAGTGTCTGTTATTCTAAAAGTGTATTAGTTCTGGTTTAAGCACTTGGGCTTCAGGCCAGTTATTTTACATTAAGAAGGTTCGTGGTCTGCACTCTTGTGGGAGGAGAGGCTGGACTCTGCCCTTCTGAGCTAGGAATTTCTGGTTAAAGGCTTATACTGCCTGCATATTTGAACTGTTTCTTACTGAAATTGGTACACCTTGTTTGCTGTAGCATAGACTAGATCCAGGCCTGCTGAATCTAGCTTTGTTTGTATGTTTGTTGTTTGTTTTCTTATTATTTCCCTGAAACGCTAATTCCACCTAAAACGCGGTTTTTCAGCGCTTCTGTGGATCCCTCGTGATATCTTCATTGCTTACTGTACTTATTTCCTTGTTTCACTTGAAAGAAAGTTACTGTTTGTCATTTTTGCATTTAAGTTACCTGTAACACATTGCATTTAAGTTACCTGGCACTTGCTCACTAAAGCAATAATATAAGTCAGCACTAAAAAATTAAAAGCACTACACCCTCACAAACTCCCCTTGAGTACCTTGTTCCCCATTGGCCCTTTTTTTCAATTATAAAGGAATTCCCAATACTATTCTAGCATGTCCAAAGGTCAGTTGTCAATCTCCTCTCCAGTCCAGCTGGTGAATCTGGGAATCTTGAGGCAATGTTACAACTGCCTCATGTACACAGACAACCCTCTCCTCCTCCCAACAAATGCCAACACATGTGAGAGATGCAACCGTATAGCCAAACTGGAGGCTAAGCTCTCTCAACTCAGTACTGGTGTAACCAGTCAGGAGGAGAAGGAAACCACACTCACTACAATTTCAGTCTCACATAGACCTACCACGACAGCAGACCAAACACATAAACACACAAAAACATACTCGGAAGCTCTAAATAAAAATCTGCCTAAGCAGCAGAGACCTCCAAAGCAGACACCCAAGCAACCGCTACCCCAAAACAAAACACATGCAACACATAGCTTAAAAAGCCAGTGTGCCGAACAGTCACAGCCCTTAAGGCTAAACAACACACCTGATACACTTGTAATAGGTGAGTCTATCGTCAGGCACACTGATGTCCCGCTCACCAGGCTGAACAAGGAGAAGGTCATGGTGAGCTGCCTGTCGGGTACTAGGATCCGTCACATAACACAAGCACTCAGGTCACTCCAAGGCAAGTACAAATATGACTCAGTCATTGTCCATGCTGGTGTGAATGACCTGAGATGTACCTCCCTGGACTACATGAAAAGAGACATAGAGGAGCTCTCTGAGCATGTAGACCAGGACGGTATGACCCTGACCTTGAGTAGCATCTTACCCTCACCAAGAATGATGCTACAGTATGAAGACAAGATGATCAATTTCAACAATTGGCTTAAGGATTGGTGTCATTCAAAGGAGATCCAATGCCTGTCAGCCTGGGATGACATGCTCGATAAGCCACGATGCTTCACTAGGGATGGCTTGCACCTGTCACCCCTGGGCTTTCGGATATTGGCAAAGGCTCTTGCTACCCCCATAGTGCCTTTTTTAGGCAAGGCTAAAAAGACAAACCCACCTTCATAGGTATCACAAGGGATAAGAAACTAAGGGTAATGCTACTCAACGCCAGAAGTCTAAACCTCAAGATGCACGCACTCGAAACTCTCCTTAGCATGGAGAACATCGATATCTGTGCAGTAACAGAAACCTGGTTCAAGGCTCCCGAGAGCACCCCAGCACTACCAGGTTATACCTCATACCATGCTTTTCAGCCCCGAAAACTTGGACCGAACCACAAAAGGAGGGGGAGTATCAATATTCGTCAAAGATACCACACCTCCAGGTTGGTGGCACAGCACGAAGCATCAGAGACTATCCATGTGCAACTAACAGTGGGTAAAACTGCCTTCCAGTTTATAGCCTGCTACAGACCACCCTCCCAAACTCAGGAATCCCACTCTGCCTTCCTGAGAACACTGAAAAAAATGAAGGTCTCTCCAAACACCATTATATTGGGTGACTTCAACTACCCAAACATAGACTGGGAGCATTACTCTAGCTCCAACAGCCTAGCCCAAAGGTTCCTAGAATTTATAAACTCAAATGCTATGGAACAACTTGTTATGACTCCCACAAGAGGGGAAAACATACTGGACCTGATCATCACCAGCATGGGGACTCTATGCTCCAGACCAGAAGTGTATCCCTCACTGGTAAGATCTGACCATAAACTAATCTCATTGGATGTAAAAAAACAACTCTTGCTGGATAAAGCACCTTCAAATTGGAAAAGTCAATAGTATAGAAAATAAGAAGGTGCACCATGAGCCAAAAGACTTAAAGAAGATGAATCTCCAGTAGATAAAACACAGGTTTATTGATACACAACACGAACAGACTGCAGTAGGGTAAGCGCTTTCACGTTATCTTTAACGCTTCATCAGACATCAAAGCAGCCTAAAACCATCTGTTTAAATAAGTATGACTCACAGGTCATATGCTTAAACTAGCAAATCAGAATAAAAACAATAATAACATGAATTGCTGAAATGCAACCATCATAAAATCTTAAAAACACATGTTAATGTCTTAAGGGTCTGTTGGCTAAAAAAGGTTTAAGTGCTATTCTGTCATTTAAACCAAATTTATGCGCTTGTAATTTTAGTATCCACTTCCCTTCTCTTTCCTCAACTTTGTTTTTGATGTCCCCTAATCTGCCATTTTTACCTACCAGCTCAAGAACCTGAAATTTAAAACAATGTGCTGGTCCTAATTCCTTTATGTGTTTAGCTAGGGCATTGGTGGTATTATTTGTTGGTACCTTGGAGCAGCTGCGGTTGTTCATCAATCATTTGAATGGGACGACCAGTTTTCTTACTTTTGACTGCTCACAGGCTATCAGTGAGATTGAGTTCTTGGACGTCAAGATCATCAAAGGTAGCAATGGTTTTGAGACAGAGATCTTCAGGAAATCTTGCTGGAGAAACAATTTATTACACCGTCGTAGCATGCACCCCAGACACGTCCACAATAATATAGTTAAGAACCAAACTCTAAGGGTTTCTAAATTAACATCACAAGATTTGGTATACAACAAACACAAATCTCAATTAGCCAGGAATTTTATTTCTAGAGGCTATGACTGTGAGCATGTATCAGAAAACATCACCATGAGTGATAGACTTAGGAAAGATGTAGGAGCTCCTTTGATTAATAGACCCAGAAATTTTTCAGCTCCTAATAAGGCTAAGAACAACTCTGATGTTAATAGAGTTGTTATTCCCTATACCAATAAAAACAAATATATACTGAACATCTTAAATAACAACTGGAGACTTCTAATGGCAGATGATAGAATTAAGAACCTTGTTGATGAGAGACCTAGAGTTGCATACAAGAATATGTCCTCCCTTAGTAGATTACTTTGTTATGATAGGGTTGAAAGACCGCATAAGTCACTAACCAAGACGGGCACCTACCCCTGTCACACGTGCAATCAATGTAGACATATATCCAACACTGATTGTTTCATACATCCCTACACCAAACGCACTTATTTTTTCAGAGGCTATGCTGACTGTAAGTCCGATTGTTTAGTATACATAGCTAGATGCCAGCAATGCCTAACCTTTTATGTTGGCATGACAACCAGAACCTTACGAGAACGAGTTAGGGAGCATATTTATGCTATAGCTAAATGTAATACCACCAATGCCCTAGCTAAACACATAAAGGAATTAGGACCAGCACATTGTTTTAAATTTCAGGTTCTTGAGCTGGTAGGTAAAAATGGCAGATTAGGGGACATCAAAAACAAAGTTGAGGAAAGAGAGGAAGTGGATACTAAAATTACAAGCATAAATTTGGTTTAAATGACAGAATAGCACTTAAACCTTTTTTAGCCAACAGACCCTTAAGACATTAACATGTGTTTTTAAGATTTTATGATGGTTGCATTTCAGCAATTCATGTTATTATTGTTTTTATTCTGATTTGCTAGTTTAAGCATATGACCTGTGAGTCATACTTATTTAAACAGATGGTTTTAGGCTGCTTTGATGTCTGATGAAGCGTTAAAGATAACGTGAAAGCGCTTACCCTACTGCAGTCTGTTCGTGTTGTGTATCAATAAACCTGTGTTTTATCTACTGGAGATTCATCTTTTTTAAGTCTTTGGCTCATGGTGCACCTTCTTATTTTCTATACTAATCTCATTGGATATTCACATCCCGACCCCACCCCCTGCCCAGAAACCCACAGTGAAAAACATCTCTAAAGCAAATTTCACACTCCTCAAAACTGAGGTGGAATCCTTCAAAGCCCTCGGGCCTGTGGAAAATACGGCCCAGACCGCAGAATCCTTTATAAACACATTCTATGAACACCTTCAGGAATGCATGGATCATGCAATCCCAACTAAAACCAAGACCCAATCCTCCAAAGGCAAACGTCCTGTCTGGTGGACCCCAGCCATAAACAAACTATACAACAGAAGGAGGAAGCTACTACATGACAGAGCAAAATCCCAAAAAGGGAAGGCATCTCTAATCAGTATTAGCAAAAAACTACGGGCACTCATAAAATCGACTAAGGCCAGCTTTGAGAGAAAAATTGCACAGGACACTAAGGATAATCACAAGGCTTTCTTTAGTTATGTTAGGAACCTGGGTGAGAATTCCCAGATATGCTCAGAATTAGTCCAAAATGACAAAAAATACACCGAACCCACAGACATTGCCAACATCCTAGCTGACAGGTTCAGTGCAAACTTCTCCCCCCCTCCCCACCAAAAGGGCAAATATCTATCCCAGCAGAGTGCTGCCCCACTGACATTTCAGATGCTCAGGTAAGAGCCGCCCTCTCCAAAGCAAAAAACACAGCATCAATGGGACCAGACGGTGTCCGGGGCTGCGTCCTACATGAACTCCAAGAAGAGCTAAACCCAAACATACAACTACTGTTCAATCTCAGCCTTACTACAGGATATGTACCCAAAGAGTGGCGTACAGCAACAGTGGTCCCCCTCCACAAAGGTGGTGCCTCAACGGATCCTGCAAACTATCACCCCATAAGCCTGACTCGCTTGGTCTGCAAAGCTATGGAAAGGATCATCATGGACCTCATAAACAAATATATTGGGGACCTACAGACACTGGATCCTACCCAGTTCAGCTTTGTTAAGGGCAGATCCTGCCTCTTAAACCTGGTCAATTTCTTTGAAACAGTCACCAAGGCCATTGATGAGGGGAAGGTGGTCCACACAGCCTACCTGGACCTCACAAAAGCCTTCGATACAATATCCTACTCGGGCATTATAGATAAGCTCACCAGCTTAAATATAAACCCCTATGTCACTAGATGGGTTGCAAACTGGCTCAAGGACAGAACCCACATGGTTAGAATTGCTGGAGACATGTCAGACTCCAAACCAGTTACAAGTGGCATCCCACAAGGCTCAGTCCTGGGACCTCTCTTGTTCGGTATATATTTCTCGGAGGTACAGGCCAACACGGAAGGACTGTGGCTGACCAAGTTCGCAGATGACTGCAAACTGGGTGCCATAATCGACTCTCCAGCCGACACAAGCATCCTCCAAAAGGGCCTCATAGAAACAGACAACTGGTGCCAGAGCCATGGCCTCAAGCTAAACGCCAAAAAGTGTATAGTCATCCCCTTTGGCAAAAACAAAGTGCCCACAAATTACCACATAGGTGGTAATCCATTAAGTACAGAAGAAGTAATTAGGGACCTGGGGACCCAAGTTGATAGCAATCTCTCATTTGACAACCACGTGGCCAAAGTGGTTAGAAAAACATTTTATATAGCCCACCTAATCATGAAGGGATTCACATCTAGATCAGGGGAGGTCATCATGCCTCTTTACTCATCCCTCATCAGGCCCATAATTGAGTACAATGCCCCTTTTGGGATGTACCTTACCAGACACCTGCAGCAACTGGAAAGACCCCAAAAGTACCTCACTAAGAGGATCAGATGGCTCAAACAGATGCCATATGCTGCCCAGTTAAAGAAACTCCAGCTCTACTCAGTGGCATACCGCCTGCTCAGAGGCGATCTGTGCCTGAGGTATAAAGCCATGTCAAACCCGGAATTAATGGACATGCTGCACCTCAGAAAATCCAAATCCCATTGAGCTACGCGCTTGAGAGACTTAAACCTCAGCACTGAAATAAATAGGACATGCTGGAGGGACAGATTCATAACCCAGAAGCTCCCTTCACTCTGGAATAAAATCCCAGTCCAGGTTAGGCAGAGTCCCTCATTGACTCTCTTCAAGAGGAATCTTGATGAGTGGATGGGAGATCGTAGGTTTACCCCGGGTATCACTTCTGTGTCACTGTTAGACAGAGGCACAGTATACTAACCTTGAAAAAGGGCATAGTAAAATTAATTTAAAATGGGTGGCGAAAGCCAAACACACTCTGGCTAGGCTTATAAATGCCCTAGGGCAGATAGCCTAGTATGACCCTATGAACTTATGAACCTATGAACATTGCAAACACCTTGGAACATGACTGCAACATAATTTGTTTGATTACAATAAGGTCTAGCTGGTGTCAATAACCTGCAGAAACATGATATTTACATGTCTATAAATTTTGTTTGCTAAACCTGAAACTTGTCCAGAATGATCAGAGATCTAAACAGTTCAACAAATGTATAAATAAGTACAGAAATAAACAAACTTTCCTTGTAAGTTTGGATGTATTAATTAACCTGTTTTTATTATTAGAGGTGAAAAGGATTTGCAATTGTTTTTGTTCTTCTTCTTCTAGATCTTCTTGATTTTTCAACTTTTGTGATTCACAGTTGGTATATCTGATTTTATGAGATTCCTCCATTTTGTCATAACTATTCCTATGATCTTATGTAGTACCCACTGAAAAAGTTTTCTGTACTAGTGTAATCCTTCACATTGGTGGTAACTGCCTATGATTCAGCTCAAGTATAGGCCCATTACGGAGGATTATCAATATTAGAAATAACACATTCTTGAAATTTAAGTTGTTTGACAAGACAGCTTATTTTTGCAGTCAGAAATAATTCTGCACCCCCACATCAGTGTTTCTTCTCCCCCACCTCTGTTTTTGAAGTTCCCTTTTAGCAGATCAAGTACAAACATCTGTATTTTGTGCTTAATGATGCAAATGTCACATACCAATTGTTGTTTCATGATTTTGCAGGAAGTTGCTGTGTAGTGGTAATGTGGTGAAATGAGTACATATGTAACAGGCATGTACTTCACCTATTTTGTAAATAATGTTGCATGTATATTCCAAACTGCAGGAACTTAGAAAAGAAAATAATAAATTATCATTTATAAAGAAGACAACTCCAAACATGGATTTACAAAAGATGGTCCCCTTGTAGATCACCTGATACAGGAAAACTGTGTTGCTTTTATTTTATTTAACCTTGGATTCTCTCATATGAAGTTTGTCATATTCTCTCATGTTAAGCATTTTAAGCTGCACGCTTAAAAATAGCCCAGCATTAGCAGTATATTGCATTTGAGAGTTTTAAATTAGATGTTTGCCATATGGGGCATTTTTTGATGATATTAAAGGATACAAACACATATATTATGTCACTGGGATTCTGAATGGTAAGGGATAGATGTACAGAGACAGAGGTTAAAATGTTTGCCTCTTTTTTTTTTATTTCTCCATATCTTTTGGGTTTCTAATACCATGATGGGAATGGACCCCATTTCTAAGTCAAAGTAAGATTAAAGTTCTTTCAGTGTACAGTCCTTCAGCCGTTAGTGTATCATAGCCAGCAACAAGATGTGCAACTGTTTCCCAGTTCTGTTTTACAAAACCTACAGTTGTCTGTTTCTCCCACGTGTTCAAGGGACTTTGTAAACTAATGTGTATGTAGCCCACTATCTTGGGCTGCCACTATTAACCTTTCATCTTTTGGTTTGAATTCACCTCTCCTTAACCATTCATGTGTTCGATCCTGATCAACATGAGGTTCTTCCAGGAGTTTTCTCTACTTGCAACTATATGTATTCATTTTTCACATTTCTTGCCTTCTCATCTGATCCTTCACCTTATATTCTTATTTTTTGGCACATTCAGTTGCTACCTGGTTTTTATCTTCTTCTGGTTGGATTTCCTTTCCCACTTGATGCTGATATGCTTCTGCTAGACTAAGATGCGAAGTCATCTTTGATTTATTCCCATCATGTTTCAAAACTTTCTCTATGTTTGGGTCTTGTGAGATCAGCAGATATGTATGCAGTCCCACGATTGCACATCTAGACATGTAACCAATTGCAAGGAGGTCCATACCTCCTTCAGAACAGGGAATATATAAAGTTGGTATGCACTGATTTTTATAAATCTTTTGATGAGAATGAAGCATCCTTTTTGTTTTCCTGTCTAATCTACCCAACACCTTTTGGGGCCAGTCGCTCCAAAACTGTAAGTTAGGACAGGAAGAACAAATAGGTTTATAGTTTGAATTTTGTTCCTATAAGTCAATGCTGTTTTCAGGATTAATTTAAGTCTTCTAAGATATTCCTTACTAAGTTTTATTTGCATTTGTTCATGTTTTATTGTTGATCCTTCATCAATTCCCAAATATTTAAACACTCCCTTTTGCTCAAGTTCCTTTATATCATATTCTTGTCCCAAACTGATGTTTTCTTGGTGCTGCAGCTTTCCTACTTTAAAGGTTGCTTTTACAAATTTATCAAGACCAAATGATATTCTTATATCATCTGAGAAAATTTTGACTGCTTGCAGTTGTGCTTTCAGTTCTTCATCTAATGAGCTATACAGTTTTAAATCATCAACAAAGAGAAGATGAGAAGTCTTTACACTTTGTTGCTTTCTGGGAACCAAATTATTGTCATGAAGTAATCTGTTAATCAGACAGCCTAATGGGTTAAGGGCAAGGCGAAAGAGCAATTGTGACAGAGAATCACTCTGGAAAATCCCCTTTTGGATTTTTATCAATGGAATAATAACTCGTCCTGTCCCCCCATAAATAACTACACTACACACAAAAAGACATTTGATGACCTTTATTAAAATGTATTAGAAAATTAACTATGTACACAAAAACCAACATTAATTAACTTCTTCAACAATGATGATCTCTGGGCAGCGTCACCACTCACCCTGGATGAACTTTAACTCAAGGCAGCGTACCAACTCACCTTGATACCTTCTCCACCGGGGCAGCATACCTACTCACCCACATAAAGAGGCAGCGTACCTACTCACCTCACACCATACCAAAAGCATAAACCAATACACCTTCTTTAGAGGGGGAACAGAAGAGGACAATCCTGTCCCTCCTCTCCACCTCAAATTGCCACCTCTACCATCCATATATAAAAGAGGAGGGTAGGAGGGCCACCAACTCATGCCAAATTTGCCTACGTCCTCTAATCCCAAACCCTTAATACTGTCAGAAGTCCCACCTACTCCTACCATACTTCCTTTTACATCTCCCTCTCTCCTTAACCCTTTCACCACCACAAACCCACTATCCTAACCAACTGCAATCCTTACCTTCCTTTCTACCACTATACCCTCCCCACACCCCTTTACTCCCTTATTCGAGAGACAGGGACAACTTAGTTTGTCCCAAACTGCATTTGTCCCATCCCCCCTTAAATAACTACACTACACACAAACATACATTTGACGACCTTTATTAAAATGTATTATACAATGAACTATGTACACAAAAACCAACATTAATTAACTTCTTCAACAACGATGATCTCCAGGCAGCATCACCACTCACCCTGGATGAACTTTACCTCAAGGCAGCGTACCAACTCACCTTGATACCATCTCCACCGGGGCAGCGTACCTACTTCCCCACATAAAGAGGCAGCGTACCTACTCACCTCACACCATACCAAAACCATAAACCAATACACCTTCTTTAGAGGGAGAACAGATGAGGACAATCCTGTCCCTCTTCTCCACCACCAGCCTGATCCCAGGCTGTTCCCCTTCCTAAACCTTAGCTGCAATCATATCCTCTAAAAACAGTTTCAGATGCAAATTAAAAAGATATAGACCCACATCGTTAAGGTGTACTCCATCCATCCGATACCAAGACACCTCTCCATCCCCAAAATCTCTCTGGTCAATAGTATGCATCCCCAGAATCCTTAATTGCCTAGCCAACCTTTGATTCACACACCTTCTAACCCTTTCAATCGCCTTATGACTATATGCAGCCCTCCAACAGAAATGCAGAACCAACTCTCACCACACAATTTCCATACCTGGGTACAATGCCTGTAATCTCATCAAATCTTGCAACATACTGTCCACCAATTGTTTTTTAGGAACAATGCCTAAGTCATTACCCCCTAAATGAATGACCAATATACATGGACAACCCACCTTCAGTTTAGCCCTCTCAAATTCATGTAACAACCCATCTCACCTAAGCCCCCTAACACCATGCTAGGACACTGACCACCCTAAATGTGCTAAACCCAAATTTACCCCATCATCACTAACTAAAGCACGCTTCTCTGCCCAGTGGATGAATGAATGCCCCAAAATGATAATGTGCTTCCCTAAAAGAAAAGAAGAAAAATTAATCATCAGACCACAACTTATCTAATATAAGACAAAAATGCATTTGAAGACCACCTCCCCACCCTTTTAATCAATTCAATAGAACTACCCTCTCTAGCTAAATCTGAAGCCCTACCTATCCTGAAAGAATGAGCTGCAAACCTCTCCACTGGAAATCCCATACAATGTAAAACCATCCTCACCAAAAGTATGAATCTACTACTTGACACCACCTTCCCATCCACTGAAAAAAAATTAACTGATCCACACTCCCCTTTTGTCTCCTTACAAATTCTTTTGCCCACATTAGTGGACAAATGCAATGATTCCTGTCCAATTTAAGCACCACTACACATCCCCTACCAAACTGATTTGTCTTACTCCTCCTTAATGCAATAGTAACCTCGCCCTCACCTATAATGACATCCTTCCAATATAATGAGCCTAACAACTCTGAAATATGAAAAGCACCAAAATATAACCATGTACATAACGTATCCCACATAAAATAATCCATAGACCACTTTTGCAACAAACCTTACCCTTTCAACAAAACTTTCAATATAACTCTCATAATTGGCCATCTAGTATCTTTACGTCCCACCACCATTCTACCCCAACCCCTTAACATATGCCCTAATGTCCAAGACTTAGTGAAATCTTGCAACCTCACTACCTTAGTGAAAATACTAATAGCAGCCAAATCTACCTTAACCATCTGCTAAGCCCTGCATAACCCCCAAGCACGAGCTACTTATCGCAGCAGTAATTCCTCTGACCATACCCATTCCTCCTCTGGCAGCTGCAAAATAAACTGATTAAAATCAGAAAGAGCCCTACCATATATGCCTTCCTTGTAGAAGGGGCCCAGGAATGCCATACCAACTGCCTGGCTACATCGACCCAAGATTCCACACCTCCTCTGGCAGGATTTCTGGCACCTCCTCCACCCATGGAACCAACCCTCGAAACCTGCAAAACTGAAATCGGGACAAGCTATCTGCAATCTCATTCTTTACACCAGGCACATGCACTCCTGTAAAAGAAAACTTTATTAGAAGGCACTGCAAAACCAATCTATGTAATACCAACAATAACAAGCATGACTTAGCTGTCTTCTTTTGCAATACCCTCACTACAGCCATATCGTCTGAGTGAAAAACTACTCGTTTGCCCCTCAATTGCTCCTTCCACACCACCAAAGCTGCCCATATAGGCATCAATTCCAAAAAGGCCATGTCCCGCTTCCATACTTCCTCCCAATCCCAAGGTCATTCAGCCACAAACCACCGACTGCTAAAATAGGCCCCCATGCCAGCACCCCCAGCTGCGTCTGTAAACAACTGAAGTTCCTCCTGCCCCACCCAGTCTGACTGCCAAAAAGATATCCCATTAAATTGTTGCAAAAACCCGTTTCACAACCCCAAGTCCTCCTGCACCAATTGGGTTACCATAACCCAAAGGTGTTTGCTCTTACCCCCTTTCAGCAAGTACGCCAGTGACCTACAAAAAGCTCACCCTGGGTGTACCACTCGACGGCAAAATTCAAAAGCCCCAGCATCTCCATAACTGAACAAATCCAAATTTTATCCTTATCAAACATCGAACGTATCACCGACCTAAGCCTCTCTATTTTATTCTCTGGTAAACAAAACAATCCCCGCTCCGCATCAACTGTTAATCCAAGAAATTCTAATGCCCTTGCCGGACCCTCCAACTTATGCTGAGCCAATGGTACCCCTACCTCCTCACACATGACTGTAAACTCCTGCAAACCCTCCTGTGCTCCTACCTTTCCTTCACCCACCAACAGAAAATCATCTAAATAATGCACTGCCTTTTGAGTCCCCATTTTTTACTGCCAAATCCAATGCAATACTGTACTGAACTTCTCAAATGCCACACATGCCACTGAACAACCCATGGGCATAGCTTTATCAAAGTAGTACTTATCTCCTACCCGCATCCCCGATAGTGGCCAATCCTCCCTCCTAATAGGCAACAATCGAAAAGTCGACTCAATGTCGACCTTAACCAACCATGGCTCCCTAAATTCCCTAATCACTTTTACTGCATCATCTAAGGAAACATAATGGACCCTAACCACCTCTTCTGCAATAAAATCATTTACTGAATTCCCTTCCAGATAAGACAAGTGATGTATCACTCTGAATTCCCCTTCTCGCTTCTTCGGCACCAACCCCAAAGGCGACACCCTTTAAGTATTAAAAGGTGGACTATCAAAAGGACCCAATAACTGCCCTGCCCTACTCCCTTTCTTCAATAAAGCCTCCAAGATGTCCTCTTTACTTTAAACAGATCGTAAATTCTTGCAACCCCCCCCCCACCCCTTCCCACTGTGGACTTAATAGGAAACCCCTTTTGAAAACCCTGCATTATCTCCTCTTTGATGGCCAAGCCAGGAAACCAATGAAGCTTATCCCGGAGAATGACCACCTTAATAGGGAATGGTGCCCCTCCCTCTATTGCCTGTAAAGAACCCAAGTCCAAATCCCCGGGACCCACGAAAATTACCCCTCTCCCGAGCCGGCTGAAAGCCTTGCCCACCAAAACCACCTTCATGAACCATCACATTGGAGTTCCAGGACAAATCCTGTCGACCACAGCTAGTGGCCGAATGACCCCCTCCACATCTCAAACAAACATGGACAAATTTGCACCCCACCCATGAGCAGGAGCCACTATTAAATGACCAACACACACCCGCTGTTTCCGGTCCACTCAACCTTCTGTTAGAGCCCACGTAACTATCCATCATCATAGCCAACCATAGATCTGGGTAACGCACCTCCCAATGAAGTGACTGGTCCACAGCCTTCCGTTTGTGGAAATGCTGATCATACCAAAGCCACGCATTACCCGGCCTTAACCGCTGCACCTCATGAATAGTAAGGAAATAGCCTAGCAGCAGCAGAGCCAAGGACCCGTCCTTCTCCAGCTGCACTGCCATAAAATAAATAAAGCCAACCACCTAATTATCCCATGTCCTAGGGCAAAGCTTACCTACCCTCTGCCTTCACAATGCTGCTAAGGCCGCTAACAAGTCCTTACTGTTAGAGAACTCTGCTTCCACTAGCTGTTGGACCTTTTCTGCATCCATCAGCTCAAACAAATCCACATACTTCCCTTTCCAAATTTTTTCCTTAACCGGAACCGAAATATGCGGAGTCAGAATAACTGCTCCTGTCCCCTTCCCCAAAGACTGGGTCGCCAACCAATCCCCAGGCCGCAGCCCAAAATCAGAGCCTACCGCTGAGCCCAAACTGTCCCCGGAACACCCCACCCCCCCGATGCATCTCTAACCAGGTACCTGGCACCCTGTGCTAGCTGCGTCTGCGCCTCCTCTATCCCTTGCACACTGCCCCTGAGATCCCCAACTGCCAAGTCGTCATCCCTCCCCACCCTTCCATCCTCAACCCCTAGCTTCCCCGACAATGCTGTTGTAATAAAACCATTACCTGCACCTTCGTCTTGCGATGTGCTGGGAAACGGAGTCTCCACTGCCATCCCCTGCTGAGATGCCTGCTACTTTTTCCCCCCGGCTGGGGTTCTCACCACCATGCGTCACCTCTTCCGACCTGGGGTGTGCTCAGGTTCCTGTACCACCTCCGATGTTGTCACCTCCTGGAACAGCTCCTCTGCCTGGGCCATGATTGCCTGCCACCTCTGCCGCAGCTCTGGTAATTTGGCCACTTGTAAAAGAGAAACAAAATATTAGCACTATTCTATAAGCCCAACTGCCCTAATCCCCCCAAACCCCTGGTATTGCCTTGCCATGCACCTTAACCTATCCCTGCGTGCCCACCGTCACCTTTCACCCCTCCTGTCAGCCGCCTCCTACCATTAGTACCCCATCCTACCCTAGCATACCCCCTATCAATATCCCTCCCCCTATGTACCTATGAGGAAAAAATAATTAATTAATTAATTAATTAATTAAGTTCCTCTAACTATCTCCCTATGACTCAGCCACCCAATCCCCTCACCATTCACACAAACAAGGCTACTAAACACACTTACCTTCCCTCCCAGCATGATCCTCTATCTAAGTAATGGTTATTCCACGCAGTGCGCATGTGCGAACCAGCACTAGGACCTAATAGCCGAAAGACCGGCAGTAGCAACCCACTACACCACCAGGGAGGACAGAGAAGCCATATCACCACCACCACCACCAAAACCTGGGACAGAGGGACACCTGACCAGCCATGACACCATCCTAAAGGACCAGCAGACTGACTGACACCCACAAACCCACCAGGGAGCACGGACCAACAACCGCCACTATAAACCGACGAAGAAGACGACAGGCCCCCCAACTCAAGCTGCAAACACCAGGGAAGCGACACGGACACACCAGCTCACAAACCCACCAGGGATAACATGCATAGGACAACCGCAACGCCATTCTGAAAAGGAACTGGAGAGGCAAACAGACAGCCACAAACCCCCCAGGGGGCGCGAACCACAAACACCACCACTACCACCAACAAAAATGGAGCTGGGAGCACACTGGACCCACCAGGGATAAGGTACTCATACAGCGAGGGACACCCGGATGACCGTGTTGCCATCCTGAAGGGGAACTGGAGAGCAGACGGACCCATGAACACCCCAGGGAGCACGAACTGCAAACACCACCACTAGCACCAATAAAAATGGAGCTGGGAACACACTGGACCACCGGGGAACTGATTCGTCGCTATACCCCAATGAAACCGCCACCCACGACCACCGTGAGAACATCTACCCCAGGAACAAACCCAACTGGCCCACGAACCCACCAGGGTGCACGAGGGGATGAGCTACTGCTACCCCCAACATAACTGGGACCGGATTACACCGATGGACCCCCCTTTTCCTACCATGACCACCTAGGGAACGTCTTACTGTATTTTTTTTTTGTATTTTTTTTTTAACTGTACCCCGACTGCATGGCACTGACGGCCTGCTACCTGACGGAACTAAGGACAGGCCCAGCCTCCCCCCACAGATGTCCCTCGACCACGTGGTCCCACCAACCAAGGCCCGATGAATCCCCAGGAGACCGGCAGATGACAGGAGCAAGGAAAACTTCACCCACCCAGGTACGCCTAGCACTATTCCCATCCACTTCTATAGCTACATTATTCTATATATTTTTTTTGTTATCCACCCCCCGACCATTCACCCACACACACACAGTACTCTATCTCCCTTTCCTATCAGTAAGCTCAAACTATCTTCAGAGACTCCACCCCCCTTAACCTAATCCCTAGAAACACCAAAGGGGTAACTGACCCAGACACCTAACCCCTTCTCTCCCCAACATCCAAGGCCTACCTTCAATCAAGATACCTACAGGTCATCTGGACATAAGCTAGTTATCACTCCACCAACTCACACCAAATGTGCCTAATTCCTCTAATCCCAAAGCCTTAGTACTGTCAGAAGTCTCAACTACTCCTACCTAACTTCCTTTTACATCTCCCTCTCTCCTTAACCCTTTCACCACCACAAACCCACTATCCTAACCAACTGCAATCCTTACCTTTCTTTCTACCACTTTCACTTACAGTGCTGTGTAATTAAGCAGGTCACCATATTGGTCAGCCATAGGGCTCTTTTTTTCTACTTGAGTGGTTGCCTCCTTCCCCTGTAACTTAAGTAAATTGACTCGTACATTAAGAGCTATAATACTTACCTTATAGCTTTAGGACACCTTAGGAAACCTTGTAAACTGCAATAGCCCCGCTACATTCGCCCTCGCTACACTCGGGCTCTCTTCGCTACCCTCCCTGCCCCCAATTCCCTCCCACCCCCAGTACCTCTAAATTTATAGTACTATAGCCACTCCCCCACTTTCTAGATCCTATCTGCTTTCATCTGGGATAATTCCACCCGCCCCCATTCTTCTACCTACATTTTAATAGCACATATTAGCTTTCATCTGGCATTTTCCCATCCCCCTTCCAGTACATTTACCTCACCACTCTATTTTCTGGTGTTGCATCACCAGGTAAAACAGTTCCTTAACTCACTAGCTGAATCACAGATAATGATATACTCCTCTTTACTACCCCTCTTGTTTACACCATACCTCCTTAACTTGTATGAAAACCAGTTTCTCACGGGATTTCAGGTTCCAGAAGGCCATACTATCACCCCAGCTGTAAATCCTTCCACCTTCAACCATACTTACAGTACCAGATCCTATCCAACATCTTGTTCAGTCTATCAACATCTCAACCCCAGGCACATTAGCTCTAGATCCAAACACTACCACAAACTAGTAAACACATTCCTAAAGTTCATCACCAAGTATAGACTCAACCTAATACTTGGTGGTGATATTCACCCCAACCCTGGCCCACTCACTTCAGATACACATACCCCCTCTACTTGCAATCTAAGCTACAAACCTACAATTAATAGGCCAACTAACTCTCTCCTAGTCTGTCATCTCAATATTAGAAGCATTAATAACAAGGTACATGAATTGCATGCACTTCTGGATGTCCACTCCCCTGAGATTCTCTGTTTATCTGAAACCTGGTTAAAACCTAACACTAAAGACAATGAAGTGTTACCACCTGGGTACAACATACACAGGCTGGATCGTGCTTCAAGGAAGGGGGGTGGGGTAGCTGTACTCTATAAATCTGAGTTGAATGTCACCATAGATGTAATACAGCCACCTCAGATTAATAACTTAGAGATTCTTGCCACCAAATTGCAACTTAATAAAAATAAATGCATTCAAATCATCTGTATGTACATTCCCCCAGGTAACAATATATCTACATTTGAAGATATCCTGCACTGGCTATCACTACCCCCAAGAAACCCTACTACTTGGAGACTTTAAAATAGACTGGGGCACCTGTTCCTCAGAATCCCCAACCACCCATATTAACCTGCATGCATTTGCACAAATTATATCCACCCCTACCAGGATAGGTAAACCCAACCAAAATGAAAGTATACTTTACTGGGTACTCATAAATAGCCACCCCCAACTGTACACCTCTGGTACCCTCCTTGATGGCCTAAGCGATCACCTTCTCACATATGTAATTTAGCACAAAACCATTAATTCCCAACAACCCTTACTCAGAAAGGTTAGAAACAATAAAAACTTTGACCCTGCCAAATTCCAACAAGAACTAAGCTCATGTAATTGGTCTATTCTAAAACACCTCCCCTTAGAAGAAGCAGTAGCATACTTTAACAACAAATTCCTTGAAATCCTTGATTTGCATGCACCTGTTTGTTCAAAGACAGCCAAGGCAAAAACTGCGCCATGGCTTTCTAAAGAGTCTAAACTCAAAATTACCCTTAGAAACAAAGCATGGGCTTTATGGCATTCTTCTAAAGACCCTCAAGATCACATTAAATACAGGCAATCTAGGAACAAAACCAAAAAATCAATTTTACAAGACAAAAAACAATACTACTGTAATTTACAGACAGTAAATCAAAATAACCCTCAGAAGTTTTGGGCGGGTTTAAATAATCTACTACATCCTGGACAAACATCAACCCCAATCCCTGCTGCTACTATTGATAAAACCCCTGAAGATGTTTCTGATAGTTTTAACCAATTCTTTACTGAGACAATTCAAGCCCTAGCTAGCCAACTACCTCCTAGCTCCCCTGGTCCTGAAAGTAGCACCCCTAGAAACCTACTCACGTTCAGCTTCCAACCAGTCACCACTTCACTTATCCGTACCTTGATCAAAAAATTAAAACCCACTACACCTTCTGCTGATCAACTCCCTGCCGAGTACCTACAAAAATCAGCTGATGCTATTGTTTATCCCATCTCAATACTAATCAATCGAACCATAGTAGAAGCTAAAATTCCCACCATCTGGAAAATATCCTATGTAATCCCACTTCACAAAGGAGGCAGCTCTACTGAATTCTCCAATTATAGGCCAATAGCTATACTCTCTCCACTTGCAAAGATTATGGAAAAATGTATTCATAGACAACTCATGCACCACCTAATCCAGAATCACCTTATGGCAGACAGTCAGCATGGCTTCCGTCCTCATCACAGCACTACTTCAGCCCTCCTAGCCTTTACCAACACCATAAACCATAATCGCAACAATAATTATATATCCTCAGCCCTCTTCTTGGATCTTTCCAAGACATTCGATATGGTTGATCACCAACTTTTAATCCACACCCTGCAAACATTCTGTCTAGATACTGGAGCCCTTCAATGGTTTCAATCCTACCTGAATGGTGGCCAGCAGGCTGGCCTCTGGTAGTGCAAACTCTCTAACCTTCTACCTAACACCCTCGGAGTACCACAAGGCTCTATACTAGGGCTCTTGCTGTCCTCCATCTTCATTAACGACCTTTATACTGTCATCCCAAAAGTCAGCTGTATCCAATATGCTGATGACGCTACTCTGATTTGATCAGCCACATCTCCAGTAGAGTTATGGTCAGCTACCCAGACCACCTTTAATACAATAGAAAACTGGCTTTCTGAACATAGTCTGATCCTAAATCCCCAAAAAACTAAAATGCTGTTATTTTCACCAACACGTAGGTCTACAGCGTTCACCTTTACCATAAAATCAAATGATGGCACAATAATCTCCCCTGACCCCTCTACAAAACTATTAGTTGTCATCATAGACAATAATCTAAAATTTGACCTACATGTTAACCAAACTATCAAAACCATCAATAAAAAACTAGGGTCACTTTACAGAATAAAAGCCTTCCTAACCCCTCCAGCTAAAATTGCTATAGCTCGCTTTCACCTTCTTTCAACCCTTCTGTATGCATCCCCTCTACTCTCGAATTTAAACAAGACTGTCCTTAACAATCTCTCAATTTGCTACAACCACATTGCCAGGTTTGCCACTGGGCTGCCTTTTAGGACACATCATTGCATCAATCTAAATCAGCTTGGGTGGCTTGAACTACCCAGCCTAATCCAGTATAACCAACTGATTATGGCCTGTAAAATCCTCTATAATCTTGACAATACTCCTGCACTTAAAAATATTATCACCCCGTATAACAATCCTAGACCGATTCAATCCTTTGACAAACTACTAATTCAGCTTAGCAAAATTAATAACACAGCTGATGATTCTCTCTTTGCAAACTCTGTAAGTAGATCTTGGAACTCTCTTCCAGCTGATACTACCTTACTTTCCACCTTAGGTCAATTTAAAACTAGACTCAAACAACATTTGTCACTTAACTGGCTATGTCAATGTATCAAGCCTGGCTAACTCTCTCTAGAATGTGTAAAAATCTGTTAACCAGTTTACTGTGTAATTTAATTTAATCCTGACTTGCGCTCAGGATTAACTGTAACCTGTGGAACTTGTTTAACTTGCTTACTTATGTAATCTCTGTAAATAGTCTGTTTGTAATATGTAATGCTGGTATTATGTAATGCTGTATCTGCTTACCCTTGGAACGTTTCTCCCCGGGCCTCCGCTGAAAATGGACATGCATCCAGTCGGACTATCCCGGTCAATAAATGTAAAATAAAAAATAAATACCCTCCCCACAACCCTTTACTCCCTTACTCAAGGGACCGGGACAACTTAGTTTGTCCCAAACTGCATTTGTCCTTTATCATGACTTAACTGCAGAGTGGTTTGTCACGGTTTCATGGTCACTGTGATGTAGTTTATCAGTGTAAGGTGCGTCTTCTACATTTTAAGCACTCTTTTATCCATGAATATGGGATACTGTCAAATGCTTTTTTGTAGTCAAGCCATGCCATATTTAGATTTTTCTCCTTTATACAGTTCTTCACTATGACTTTATTTAGCAACAAATGATCCTTTGTTTCATATGACTTTCTTTTATTGCCCTTTTGTTCTACTGCCATAACTGAGTTTTCTTCTAGATGACTATAAGCTGCATTGGTCTCAATTTCAATGTATAGTTTATATGTTGTCAGAAGGCAAGTTATCGATCTATAATTTTTAGGATAGCTTGCAGGTCCACTTTTAAGTAGGAGCATTGATTTTTCCTATTGTTAGCCAGGTTGGTGTCTGTTCGGGGTGTGTATATAAATTGTTCTTACTCATGGCTAGTCTTTGCTCAAAATTACTAGAAGTTAGGTAATGCATTTGGGTCTGGGGTTGGCCAAATAGAAGCCTTTCTTAACTTAGTTTCAATCACTCTGGTTGTTACTTCATCCCATTTCATATCCTGTACCGTTAAACTTCTTACTTCTATCCATTTAGCATCTTTGGTATGTTTCTCCACAGGATCTTCATGAATACTTCTCCAAAATGAATCTATTTCTTCTTTTTTTGGTGGTCTTTCAATTCCTTTTACCCTGTTTCCCAATTCTCTATAAAACTTTGTTTTGCTTATTTTGTACTTTTCCTTTATATTTATCTATCTTCATCTTCTAAGTTTTTCTGCCTGTGCTGCTATTTTAGTTTATTACTTGTGATAGTGCATGATAAATCCTGATCCATTATAATACTGTGCATTGCTTTTATCACTTCTGTCTTCTTGATTAATTGTGTTTATCTGTTCCCTCTTCTATCCTCTTCTAACAGTGAAACTTTTTGTCTTAATTGCTTTATAGTTTTCTCCATCTATACTTCCATGATGGTATTCTATTTCTCCCCTTCCTTTCCCTTACTACCCTGTGTTTTTGTAGTAGAATTTTATCTGTTATTAATTTAGCTGCACAGTAATATAATATTGCATGGATCTCTATGGACAGTCCTAATTACTGTGTTCATTTCTTTTAACAAACTTCTGACTTTTTGGATTTTCTTGACCTTCTGCAGTCTATTTCTTTCATTGATCTTAGTATGTCTATCTATCTCTATTTAATCAAGCAACTCTTCTCTTAGCTCATTTTCTTCTAAACTGAGGGCACATCCCTTATTTTCCATTTCCTGCAGGCATTCTATAGAAAGTTCTACAGCATCTTCCTGTGGCACATTCTCTTCAGTTTCATCCTGTGCCATCCATTGCTCTGTCATATGAGAACTCACTGGCCTATCAGTCCTCCACATTGACTGCATCAGAGTTTCCATACTTTCCTGTTCCTTCCCTTGCTGTCCACCTTCAAGTGAATGTTTATACTGGTTTCATGTGGAAGTCACCAAAATATCTTCATATGGCAACTGACCAGTTGAATACTGTTCCACTGGTTTCTCCTTAATTTGGATGTCCATTGCTCTATCCTGCTCTGGTGATTTCTGAGTTAGATTTTCTACACTGAATCCTTCACTTCGCAGGTACTCCATAACCTCAGTTTCTATTTCTTTAACACCTCCATTACTAATCTTTTTTACTTTTCATTTTTGTCTTCTTATTTTTTTGTATTGTAAAGTTTTCCATATCTGGATACCTTTGCCTGTATTTCTCTTCAAATATCTTTGGTGCTGCTCTTTTTGTATTGATTAGTTTTGGTTTCTCCTTTGCATACATATTACACCATATTAAATCTCTTTTTATTTCCCATGTCCATATTTTTTCTTCAGATGTCTCCTGGTCTTCTTGTCTTTCCTTACTCTGGGGACTCGTTTCATCATGCTGGCATGTAACCTGTTTTAGACCTTCTACACAAAATCCTTCACTTTGCAGGCACTCCATAAGTTCACCTTCTATTTTTGTAGCCTCTACTTTACTAAGCTTCATTTCTACATTCCCTCTTTGTGATGTTATTTTCTTATTCTGAAATGTTCCATATCTGGATGCCTTTGCCTGTACTTCTCTTTGAATATCTTTGGGTCTACCTTTTTTGTATTGATTAATTTGGTTTTTGACTTTGTATAAATAGTGCACCATATCAAATCTCTCTTTCTTTCCCATGTCCATATTTCTTTTTTATACTTTTCAAAAAATCTCTAGATTTTGTTTATATTTTCACACTTCGTCAGATGCTTCTTTTTTCAAACAGATCAAAGTTTCTTGGTCTATAAAATATTTTTCACAAATCTGTTGCATTAATGAACAGAAATTTTTATTTGAATCTTCTGACAGTTTTTCTTGTGGGAATATTTTTCTTTCCTCTAATTTCTTTCTTAATCATTTTGTATAGCTTGTGTCTGGAAATTCTGGGCTTTTTGCATAATAGTAACAATACATAAGTTCTTTCTTATCCTCAGTAGTCCACTCTATTGTCTTTATGGTTCTTCTTTGGCCGATCAATTTTTGTCATTTTTGTGAACTACTACTTCCTTCTACAACAGGGGGGCCATCCTCCCACTGAGCCTGGCCTGGCCCCATTGTAGGAATGCTTCTATATTTAGAGGATTCTACATTGTCATTTTTTCTAGTCCTGGCACCAGTGTGGCTACCAGGATTGGGTAATTTTTTAAATTGGGTCTCGTGCACCCAGCTATCTTTTTTAATTTTTGAACTACTTCTGTCCATGATATATGCTATATAAAATGCAGTCTATATATCAGTGTCGCCTTGGTGAGATTTTGTGAAAAACAGGGTCCACCTTGTGAAGGTACTCACCAAGACTTGAGGATGAATTCAGTGTCAGCAATACTACTCTCCTTTGCTTGCTGACTTATCATCTCTCCATTTGGACGTATCTGTCCTATGTCAGAGACCAAATGATAGCATAAATAATATGTAAAGATGATTGTGGCTATTAGGAGCTGATGCATACTACAAAAATAATGTTTATTATGTCACTATGTATCTGTTTATTTTGTGTGCTTGTCAATGAAGGGCCCTGAAGTAGCAAAAAAAGTATATTTGTTATTAAAGGTACCTACTAACACAGTTGTTACAATCAAGTGACCGTTATCTGATGTGAGCAAAAATCTATTGTGTATTTAGTTATTTAATCATTTGTTGCCTCATGAATACACTGCTCTTATTGAAATGCAGAAGTATATGCAAATTGAAACTCTGAATGTTGCCCAGTAAACTATTTTATCAGTGGAAAAATGTTATTATATTGCACTACTACCTGAATTTGTTAATTATACTTATTCTTGTTTTGACAGTTTTGCTGGATTTTTAAACATAGTAATGTATAATTCTTACCACAGCAAATCAGATTGCAAGTTTTTTTTTCCTGACAACAAAGTAATTCAGAATAGAGAACGTCTAACATATCAGAGAAAAGCAGTCTGAATATATTGAAAACTTTGTACCCCTCTGCTGTGCTTTGGGTCATCCAGGGGTATTAGTCACTGAAGGCTTCAGTTGTATGCCTTGCAAAAAGAATTAATGGTACATTCATGGAATAAAGGTGTTGCATCTTTACAATTAGATGACATACCATGCAGAATGTTATTGCAGATGACCTCTGAAAACCTTTCCTTTATGGAAAATTGATTTCTGAAAGTCATTTTTGTAGTATCATCATTCTTATTTTAGAAAAGCTTGCAAATAAATCTCAATGGTGTTTCATTGTTCTTGTGAACAAGTTGTTGAGCCTTTAGCTGAAAGGAACATAAAGGTGCACAGCTAGTCCAATAACTTTACTTGCTTTGTCTAACAATCATTTTTCCATCATATATACTTATATGATCAAATTTCTTTCAGAAATTATAGAAACGGAATAATAACTAAGCTGTGTGAGCAAATGATTTATCACAGTACTTGCAGTTTGATGAGTAGGTGTTAGCAAAATAGAAATAAGATCTATACCACAAAATATTGATAAGTTCAGAACAAGAGATCCTTCTTGCTTGTGTTAGATAACTGAACTTCTATCAAGATTAGAAGCATATATGTATAGCCATAAATGTGTACATGTATGTGGATATACACAAAATATACACACATGATATATACTTGTTCAGTGCATGTACACGTAACATAACACATACCAGCCTCTACACATGCAAGTAAATGTGTGTGTGTGTGTGTGTGTGTGTGTGTGTGTGTGTGTGTGTGTGTGTGTGTGTGTGTGTGTGTGTGTGACTGCCTGTTTGTCTGTAAATGTACACTTCAAACATTTCCTCCCTCATAATCCTGAAAAAAACTGGAATCACAAAAGTCCATCATGATAAGATATTAATACCTGAATATTTAAATCTTTAATATGCAATAAACAACAACAGAACAGTATTGCTGAATTGATATGGCTCACAGCAGCAGATCAATAAAACATTTGATCTTGGAAACACACATATAAACAATACAGTCTCTATAGCAGAGTATATGAAAGGACTGAAGCCCTTTTCCCCATGCAGAGGGATGCACCCTCACATATTGATTAGTTATTTTTTTCTCACTCCACAGTCACACAACTTCATAGATTATGGTACTAGCTGATTTTAGAGGAGTTCAGTGGAAAGTAAGTATTGCACTAATCTCTGAGGCTGAGTGACTTTGAAGTGAGTGTAATTATGTAAGAGGAGGTATAAGAGCATAGCCCACCTTGTGGGGCTAACTCCTACTTCAGCTAGCCAGTGAGCTTTCAAATAGTTGCAATGTTAGTATTGCTGCATTGTGACTTCTTAAGAGAAATAAAAAAAAACATTTCCGGTGCTTTCCAGTATTACGTAGGTAAAGCTCCCCTACACCCTACATAACGGCACTCTACTACCTTCCTCAGCAGTCATACCTAACCACTACAGGTCTCTTTTTATACAATCCATACTCCTCTTTGCTGGATGCCCTCATTTCTCTTGCCTTATTCCAGTCTGCCCCAAATCTTCTTAACCTTCTGCTGTCCTGCACATGTGACCAACCCAAACCTCTGTAATCTATTCTCTTTGACCTTCTCTGCTATTGGAGCTATTTGTCTTCCTGATGTGATATCCTTATTTCTTTGTCTGTCCCAGAGTATGCATCCAACCACCCATGCTGGGCACCTCATCTCCATCATAGCCTGGGTTTCTGTACCATATACCAAGACTGGCAGCATCTCTGTTTTGTACATATCACTTTTCATCGTCATTGATATTCGTCTGCCATACAGTACCCCAACACTCTGTGTCAGTTGGCTGAAGACCTTCTGATTGTAGCTTCAAACTTTTCATTCTGACTTCCTTTTTCCTCAACCCCACTTCCTAGATAATTGAAGTTGTTACTCTGTTCCACATCTGACCCTCTATCGCAATTTTTATCATTTTCTGATTTTCTCCACTTGCTGCTATTACAACTCGGTTCCACCCAGGATGTCTTCACTTTTGCATTTCATTCCTTATCATTTGCTCTTGTCTTGAGCATACTCTGCCAGTAATGATACGTCACCTGCATATATTAGCTTTGTTGATAATGGAATTTTTTGTCTGAATTGTAAACATTTTTTATTAGAATTTTCCTTGGAAAATTGTGATAGCTATTCTACAGGGACTGACTTCTATTAATTTTTTTTTTTTTTTTGTGATGTGGAATGAACATTAAAGGCTTGTGCTGATGAGCTAGTTTGTCTATTTTAATTGTGTGAAATAAAGATGAACTTCTTATCCCTTTGTAGTAGTTAAAGTTGTTTTTTTTTGTGTTTGTTTGTTTTTGATGTTTCTTCAAGAATAAGGAATTGACATTCACTCCTAAGTGGAATTGTGTGCAGTGTAACTATGCTTATCTGTTCTCTGACTACACTTGCTCCAAACTTCATGTGTCATGTATTGATTGCCACAATTTTTTTTTGTGTAGCCAGGCAGCTTATCTAACCTGTTATAATACAATATTGTCATTGTTTTCTTCCCTTAATTTCTTTCTATCATATATTTTCAGTTAACCTCCTGTTTCAACCACACCCCACTTTAACTACCTTACCTGCCTATCCTGGTAGCCAGTCATGTATAACAATAATGGAAGTTTGTTTCACAATGCATCTCTCTCTTGCTCTTTACATATTGACAATTTTAGTACAGGAATATGTTTTCAAACAGCCTCTGTCCTCGTGTTAATATTTTTAAGAGCTTTATTAAATATTCTCCAAGGGGGGCCATGGTGGTGCAGCAGTTAGCATTGCCACCTCACAGCAAAATGTTCCCTGGTTTGATTCTTAGCTGGGGTGCCTTCTGTGTGGCATCTGTATGTCCTCCCTGTGGTCATGTGGGTTTCCTCTGGGTACTCTGGCTTCATCCCAAAGACATGCTATAGGTGGACTGGACATTCTAAATTGGCCCTAGGTGTGAGTGTGTGCATGTGTGTGCCTTCTGTGGAAGGTTTGGTGCTGGGCTGGAAACTTGACACTGTAAAACTCCACTGCTAATCATTCTCCAGACCATTGTTCCACTGTGGAGACCCCTAACTGGGAAAAGCCAAAAGGATAAGAAGAATTAAATATTCTCCAAGCAATACTTACTATAGTTAGGTAGCTGTGGATAATTTATGAAAAACAAAATGAAAATGGCCCAGAAAATGGAATAATGTATGCAAACAGAAATGGCAAATGACTAAACTTAGCAATGTTATGTAAGCCTTATGCTGAGTTTACCAAATGCTGATGCAAGTCCCCATGACAGACAGAAAGTCATCATTACATCAAAAAAAGCTCTAAATTATAATGTTGCTATTTCCAGATTAATGATTTGTTGGACTAAATATAAAACAAGGCAGCTATGTACTAAAAGCATTTATTTGAGATGGAATTAACTTATGACCATTTCATAGTTGTAGTGCTCATTAACAGGATATGCAAACTGAGTATAATGAGAAGAACAGTCCTCTTTCATGAAATGTTTTATTTCGTTGTTGAGAAAATAATGTTAGCAGTTTTAGTCTGGTGTACTCTAGCATTTTGTGTCTTACAAAGAGGGTATTTACTAAATTAATATAACAGAGTCATAATCATGCATTATTTAGGATATATTTAACTCTGATGATATATATCATAACAGGGGTTAAGCACTGGTGGCTAGACATCTTTGGCACACAGTGGAGTTAAGTTGGAGGCTAGCTGACTAGGAATGTACAAATTCCCATTTAAGTAGTTGTCATAGGAAAAATACACTTTAAAAATGATCAATACACGGTAGGTTCAGGTTAAGGCACTTTAATCTTGCAGCAAGGAGACAAAAACATGCTAATACAGAGTTTGTCTAACTAAAATCAGGAAGTAAGTCTATCTTTATACACTTTCTAACAAGACGTTGCCTACCAAGCTGACGTAACAGATCACAAGTTTTAACATCATCATTGCATAGCAGCTGTTTATCCATAATTTTCTGCTTGCACTATCAATTTTATGAAAAACTTCCTAAGAAAAACAACGTGGCCTTGATGACCACCGGTTAGATACAGTTTCCCACTATGTTATGTTTCCATTCAAGGTACTATAGCTAATTCGAGCACAAAGCAAGTACAGATTCTTCAAGCAGTCTTTTGTCTTATGTATCTTCTTTTCCGCAGCTGTGCATGTTCTCATAACACGAACAGAGCTAATTGTTCAAAATCATAACATTATAGAATATGGTATTGTTTCATTTATTACTTCCTGACCTATCAGATAATCACCTGCTTCTCAGTACATTTCAAAAAGGCATAAACATGAATTTTGCTGTGCTAGCAGTTACTAGGTCAGGGGGCATCTTGCAAGTTTCAGAAAGCATACTGCAGTTTCAAAAAGCATCTTATAATTTCATACAGAATTAAGCTGTATATAAAATAGAATGAAAACGTGTTAACCCTTTTAGCTTCTAATAAGCATTAGACATATATAAAAATGAATATTTTTCTGACATTTCCCCCCTGTTAATACTTTTTTTTCTATTTTCAAAAGCATAAACAGTTTGCTTCTTCTCCTAACCTCTTCTATTCTGGATTTGCAGTTAAGAGAGTCATGTAGTTTAGACTTATGAAAGCATTTTAGTTTTCAACAACTCTTCAATTTCAGTACTTTGATACAAAGTCTCAGAAACTGACATATCTATAAAATCTTTGATTAACTTTTTCATGCAGGGAATACCACAACAAATACATGCTCCTAATAGGAGTAATCCCACACAAATGGCAATCAGGGTGTTCATTAGGATGGAACCCCACCCCCCCAAACAAATTCTGAAAAAAGTCCATCAGAGGGTTTGGGCCTGGTTTGGTCATGGTCGACACTTGCTGGATCACCTCAAGATGGTTGTTTATCTCGTGCTGGTTGTCAGGAATACACGAACAGCATTCTTCTTTGATTAAAGCGCACGTACCACCTCTCGCCACTAGGGTGAAGTCAAGAGCCATGCGGTTTTGAAGTACCACAGTTCTCATAGCATTTAGTTCATCAGTCACTAATTCGAGAGCAGAAAAAGTTGCATTGCTCATAACTTCGAGAAGTTTGGACAGATTTCTCAGCTCCCAAATCGATTTCACTGTGCCATATGCAGGGGCTATGCCTGCCCATGATATAATAGTGTCACTCATGTCCATATGTGTCAGTTTATCTTTGTTTCTCATGGAGTTATGGTTTTTCCACCCTGCTTCGATTCGTCCCACTGGATTCTCGAGTCTCTTGATTGGACTTCTAGATTTACTGCTGATCTCTCTGACGTTTCGAATTTTTCCCTGAGGCAAAGCTGCAGTGTGTCATATGGCCGAAACCAGGTAACCAAAAAAAACAACTGCCGGACCAATTCTCACGTAGCCATTTATATGCCTTTTTCCCACAAACAAAATAACAATTTTCTACTTTAGTATTGACATATGCTCGCCCTGCATGAAACATTTTTTTGTCAATAATAGAAAGTTGCTTCAAAAGAACAGGATTATGCTGTATTTCACTAACAGTTCTCTTCATTTTTTTCAAAATATGAGTCATAGTTCGTATCACAGATAGTTTCTGCCTTATTAGCCTTAATATAACATTTATAAGAAACAGTCACATTGCAATTGCTCCAACCCACCTGAATAGTGTCATTTTTATAAAAACATACAATCCCTCTTTGTGTAACAGGTAGGTACAATGCTATTTTGTCTTGTGATTTCACGGGTGTAGTATCAAAAATCAAGTTTTCCCTGGTCTCATTGACCCCTAGGGGAACAGCAGTCATCAATAATCCCCCATATGCTGTTGGTATAACTGTGCAAATCCAGCAGTTCGAAACATTAAAAGTCTCAGCATACACATATTTAATTGCTTGGTAAGTGTTAAAGTTTGGATGCCAGTCTATGAGTAATGCATCACGTTTGTTCAGTTCAACTCATGTGGCTGGAAAAAGGAAAGGCCACAGCAACAAGATCATTGTTATCAGTATAGCTATCAGGATAATCATGCAATTTTTCTGAGGTTGTTCTGCACCCCTGTTTACTCTATACCTGGTCATTTTGTTCTCGTTGTACAACAGTAACAAGGTTTTTGTCCATTTCAAAGTTCTTAACCAATTTACAGTGTGTCACTTGAATCCAGGACGCTCGCTCTGCGATCTTGACTGCAGTGGGTGTTGACAGTAGCAATTGGTATGGTCCTTCCCACTTCGGAGAACTCCAATTCTTTTTCTTCACGACTTTCACCTAGACCCACGTGTCTAGGACTACTGATGCGTCTGATGGTCTGGCTTGTTCTTTATCTGAAAAAGAATTTAACTGCAGAAGTTTGTTATTCAAAAATCGCCTCATATACTCTGCAAGTGAACTGTCAGCCTCCTGGTCTGCAGGCATGAGAGGTTTCCACTGAGGTTTATAATATGCCCTCCCAAATAGAATTTCAAAAGGAGTTAACCCTTTTACATTTGGGACAGTTCTCATACACAACAGTGCCAGAGGCAGACAGTGCACCCAGTTCTTTTCTGTCTCACTAATCAATTTCCTAAGCTTATTTTTCAAAACTCCATTATGCTTCTCTACTAATCCTGCAGATTGGGGGTGGTATGCACAATGTTTTTTTCAGAGAAATCCCAAAATAACAGCTCAATTGTTGTATAGTTTGATTTACAAAGTGTGTGCCATTGTCACTATAAATCTTTTCCGGTATGCCAAATCTAGGAATAATTTCTTTAACGAGGACTTTTGCAACAGTAGCTGCATCTGGATTTTTAGATGGAAAAGCTTCCACCCATTTGGAAAACATATCTATAATGACAAGACAGTACTTTTTATTTTCACATTTGTTTAGCTCTATAAAATCCATACAGATAGTATGGAATGGATACGGTGGTGTAGGGAAACTCCCTTGCTTAGGCTTCAGTGCCCCTTGTGCATGATGCCTGTTACAAACATGGCATGCTGCACAAAATTGTTTTGTGTAGTTTGTAAATCCATACGTTGTAAACACTCGATTCACTAACTGTACCATCCCCCCTGTTGAGACATGGCACTGCCCATGGCTCAACAAAGCTGCATATCTAAACAAGTTAGATGGTAAAATTGGTTTTCTTTCTTTGGAGATGTACAGCCCTTTCTCAAGAATTGCTCCTTGTTTTATCCATTTTTGCTTTTCTACATTTGTAGTAAGTTTCTGCATTGTTTTTAACATTTCTAAATCTAAAATCTCAGATGGTTGTAATTCCTCACTCAAAAGAAATACTTCTGAAGCTGAAGCTGCTTGCTTTGCAGCTGTATCAGCTCTCGCATTACCTTTTAAAATCCTATCCTGTTGTTTGGTATGAGCTACGCATTTACAAATAACTACTTTCTGAGGTAACTGAATAGAGTCTAACAAATCTAAAATAAATTGCGCATGATTAATTGGTTTACCAGTAAATGTTATCATTCCTCTATTTTTCCACTGCTGCGCAAAAACATGTACAGTAGAAAAAGCGTACTGGCTGTCAGTAAAAATGTTCACTCGTTTATCCTTTGCCAAGGTACATGCCCTTGTTAAAGCAATCAATTCTGCTGCTTGTGCAGATAAGTTGAGTGGTAAAGACTTTGCTTCTAAAATCTCAGTATCAGAAACTACTGCATACCCTACTAGATTCTGTCCTGTAGGACCCCTCCTACACGAGCCGTCCACATAGTATGTCACCTCGGCATCATCCAAGGGAACACCTGTGAGATCTTTTCTAGGTAGTGTCTTTTGCTCAATCTCCTGCAGGCAGCAGTGTGGTTTGCCATCTGCAGGGGTTGGGAGCAAGGTTGACGGATTCAAAGTTGTACATAGTTCAATTGTCATATGAGGTTGGCTTAACAGTATAGTCATACAGGAAAGATGTCTAGCAGGAGAAAGATATGCTACTTTTTCTTGCAGTAAAATAATCGCAGCTGCATGAGGCACTCTCAACATGAGAGGGTGGAATAACACTACTGAGGCTGAAGCCTGCACTGCCATTGCAGCTGCGACTACTGCTTGTACACAGTGGGGCAGGGATCGCACCACTGGGTCTAGCTGTGATGAATAGTAAGCTATGGGGCGTTGTTTGTCCCCATGCTTCTGTGTTAACACTGATGTCATATAACCCTGCTTACAATCTACAGTTTGGAAAAATCGTTTATGATAGTTCGGTAATCCTAAAACTAATGAGGATGCTATCAGTTGTTTCAATTTGCAGAAAGCTGATTCTGCTTCTGGTGTCCACTGTAATAAATCTTGTGTTGCCATAGGCTTCTTGAATATCAAGTTGGTCAGTGGAGCAGATTCCAAGGCATAGTTTGGAATCCAACTCCAACAAAAATTAGTCGTACCTAGGAAGGACATCATTTCCTTCTTGGTAGTTGTTTTGGGTGCTTGTAATATTGCTGTTTTTCTGTCTTCATCTAATGTTCTGCCTTCTTTGGATATTACATATCCCAGGTATTTAACCTGTTTTTTCCAAAGTTGCAGTTTGTTTTTGTTTACCTTGTGTCCTTGAGTAGCTAAAAATTGTAGTAATGCTATGGTATCTTCTCTGCATTCTTGCTGGGTGGGGGCTGCCAACAGAATGTCATCTACATAAATTAAAATCTGGCTGCCTCTCGGTGGGATAAATCCCGCCAGGTTACTTGCCATTTCCTGTGCAAATATTGTTGGACTCTCACAATATCCCTGTGGTAGTCGCGTATATGTATATCTTTTCCCCTGAAATGTAAATGCAAACCAATGTTGGCTGTCAGGGTGTATCGGTATTGAGAAAAAATGCATTGCTAATATCTACCACAGAAAAATACTTTTGTTGAGGTTTCAAATCATTTAATAAGGTGTGTGGATCTGGCACCGTAGGTGCTCTAGGTATAACTGCGTCATTTACAGCTTGTAAATCTTGGACCATATGCCATTCTCCATTTGCTTTCCTAACAGGAAATAAGGGTGTATTTCAGGAGATTCTATCAATGCTCCTTCCTTAAGCAAGGCTGCTATTATAGGTTTGATTCCTACTTCTGCATCCTCAAGGAATACTGCCTCTTTTGAGGTCTAAATGCTGACTTTGGTGTGATAGTGACTGGTCCTGCTGTACGAATAAGTCCTACATCTGATTTTCCTGTTGACCAGAGAGTCTCTGGTATGTCTTGTAAGGCTTTTTCCTCTTTTTCTAGTAAGAGTGCTTCTCAGCTGTCCTCACTTGCCTGCAAGTGCACAGCTGGGTGTGTCTGTGTTATCCAATTCAACTTCTGCTTTTGTACTCCCTGTTCTGAAAGTTCTAATTCTGTCTGTTTTTCCCACCTTGTGACTTTTTCTCCTAGGTCTGCCCACTTCACATTTTTATCTTTAGTTAAACTAACATGTGGTAATCGATTAGATTTGTAAAGCGCTAGGAATTCCTGGGGCAATGAACAGCTTACTACACTGTTCCCATCTGTGTCCCAGTACAGATTTCGTAATACTAATCTGTTAGTGTGGTTTCTAAACAGTTCTTGCTCATATTCTTTATCAGGTCCTGGTTTGCTACAGTAATATAGAGTGTAATGCAACAAATGCTGTTTATCAGTGTCAAGGGAGGGGGATTTACTGATGGCTACATTCATCAGTTCTTCGGTTACTGACCCTGGACCAGTCGTAACCAAGTCCTGGCTATACAAATAAAATGTTTCACCCTCCGGTCGCACCACAAAAGTATCCATTTGTCGCTGTGCTTCCATACCCTGCATAGTTGGAACTACTGCGATGCCAAATATCTGCATTAGGTCTCTGCCCAAAAGATTTACTGGGCATTTTGCAGAAACAATTTTGCTTTTCTGAGTCATCCCCGAAACAGGGTCAGTTATTGCTATGTTGTGGGAGAGTGGCTCCCGATGCAGCTGTCCATTAGCTGATTTCACTAATATGTAATCAAGTGATTCTGAATTTTTTGGTAGTTTGGAAGGATGTATCAGGGTTCCTGAAGCCCCTGAGTCACACAGGAATTTAACTTCCCTCCCCTCTACCAGAAGTGTAATTTCCGGTTTTGTGTCTGCTAAGTAGAGCTCAAGGCTCAATAATGCTAAGTCTAATATTTAATTTTCTTCACCATCAGTGATTTCATGCACATCCTCTATTTCTTCTATCACATTCTCTACTCCTTCTATCACATTTGCACTTGTCTTTTCTTGATTATTCCCTTCTAGTGATTCTTGACTATCATATAGTCAGTCCTCACCCTCCTTGTCTTCTGTGGTTACCTTTTTATTTTGCCTGCAATCCCTTGCTAAATGTCCCTTTTTTCCACATTTAAAACATTCTCCCCTTTTCTTTCTCTCTTCAAACTCCTCTGATCGTTTATCAGATTGTTTGTTTCACTGGGCATTTTTCTTACCCTTCTTCCCGGTCTGTACTACAAAGACTTCTGATCCATCTTCTACTGCAAATACTTGAGTTTTCTTTTTCTTTTTGCTATTAAAATGCCTTTTGGCATGTCTTGCATATTCAAGTAATGACTGTAATCTACTTGTACGATGATCTACCATATGCTTTGTAATAAAGCTGCTAATGGGTGCAATACTGCCTTTCAAAAATGCATTCTTTAATTGCTGTTCATATGGGGAATCATGTGTTTGGTCCTCAGGTACCTGCATTCCACAATGGTTATTAAAACACTCTAATAATCTGGCATAATATCTATCAACAGTTTCACCTTCTTGTTGTATGCATTGATTAATGCAAGTCCAGTCAGCTCTAGGCTTCCATTTCTCAGAGATTCGGTCTGTCAGACCTTTCACTCTGTTATCCAGTTCTGCGTTACTATGTGGGAGTGGCCTATGTTCTGCGTCACAGGGATTCCAGTTGCCACTGATCATGTGCCAATCTGGACCTACGATTTGTCTGACTACTTTCTCTACTTCTTCTCCATTTAAATGGTAACTTAACCTCATGCCATGTAAGTCTTCTAAGAATTTTCTAAAATTAACTTTCGGATGGGGAATTCCCTCTGTGGCTTTCCGAATGTCTTCCGGTGTTCACGGTCTATATACTAGAAGAGTTGGGTTCTGTCCTGCCTGTCCTGCCTGTGGATTTGGTACTTCTATGAGTGGACATATCTCTTCTTCACTCATAGCTTTTGAATTTTTATTTATTTCATACAATTCAATATCCCCTCTTAAGTTGCGTGTTTGAGACCTAGTCTCGATAGGATCTCTGACAAACGGTTTTGGTTTTGCAGGGACAGCTGGATATACCGGAGGTGGATCAGCTTGTCCACTCGCTTCATATTCTGGTAAGGGAAGCAGAGGGGCTGATGCTATTACCAAGTTATTGTCCTCTTTATCTAAAAACATTGCTTTTGAATTTTTATTCCTTTGTTCCCTGCGGTTTGCTTCCTCAAGCCACCTGTGTGCCTGAGGAACTCCTAATTGACGTTGCTTTTTTATCTGACCTTTTGCATCTGTTTTAAGTTGTTTGACAAGTTTGATAAGTGAAGGTTTATCTAATTTGCCATAACATTTGTATTTATTAACTCATTTTGTATAGTACCTAACGTTGTCGGCACGCTGTAACTGCATATATTTCATGTCTTCGGTTAAAGGCGGTCTCGGGAACTTTTTGTGCACTTATTTCCCATGTTGTCTTAACTTAGTTAGAAATTGTTACATAACCCTTTTTATCACGTGGTACCACGATTTTCACTTCTTCACAGTTTATCTAGAATAACTGCCTACCTATCCTGTTTCCCTGATCTATGACAAGACAGCAATCTTTTTTGTCCCTGATTTACATAAAATCTCCCTGACAAAAACAAATACTGTAACAAGTCCCTGATCTGAAACAAAGAAAAGGTAAAGTCCTCCTTACCTGAGCCTCTGTGATTGACCGTCTCACCGGAACTGTCGACTCGTCCTCCAATCGCAAATCAGAAACAGTGGCTGGCCTCTTTTGAACGACAATTCAGTCGGAGGTCTTTCAAAGCAGAAGAACCGATGTGGCTTCTTCCCCGTACAGTTTCATGCCACCGGGCCCATTTGACCTGAGCTAGAGCGAGAGATTTCCGGTCCGAAGGACCAATCTGTCATAGGAAAAATAAACTTTAAAAATGATCAATACAAGGTAGGTTCAGGTTAAGGCATTTTAATCTTGCAACAAGGAGACAAAAACGTGCTAATACAGAGTTTGTCTAACTAAAATCAGGAAGTAAGTCTATCTTTATACACTTTCTAACAAGACTTTGCCTACCAAGCTGACGTAACAGATCACAAGTTTTAGCATCATCATTACATAGCAGCTGTTTATCCATAATTTTCTGCTTGCACTATCAACTTTATGAAAAACTTCCTAAGAAAAACAACGTGGCCTTGGTGACCACCGGTTAGATACAGTTTCCCACTATGTTACGTTTCCATTCAAGGTACTATAGCTAATTCGAGCACAAAGCAAGTACAGATTCTTCAAGCAGTCTTTTGTCTTATGTATCTTCTTCTTTTCCGCAGCTCTGCATGTTCTCATAGGTTCATAGGTTCATAGGTTCATATTAGGCTATCTGCCCTAGGGCATTTCTAAGCCTAGCCAGAGTGTGTTTGGCTTTCGCCACCCATTTTAAATTTATTTTGCTATGCCCTTTTTCGAGGTTAGTATACTGTGCCTCTGTCTAACAGTGACACAGAAGTGATACCCGGGGTAAACCTACGATCTCCCATCCACTCATCAAGATTCCTCTTGAAGAGAGTCAATGAGGGACTCTGCCTAACCTGGACTAGGATTTTATTCCAGAGTGAAGGGAGCCTCTGGGTTATGAATCTGTCCCTCCAGCACGTCCTATTTATTTCAGTGCTGAGGTTCAAGTCTCTCGAGCATGTGGCTCGATGGGATTTGGATTTTCTGAGGTGCAGCATATCATAACACGAAAAGAGCTAATTGTTCAAAATCATAACATTATAGAATATGGTATTGTTTCATTTATTACTTCCTGACCTAGCAGATAATCACCTGCTTCTCAGTACATTTCCAAAAGGCATAAACATGAATTTTGCTGTGCTAGCAATTACAAGGTCAGGGGGCATCTTGCAAGTTTCAGAAAGCATACTGCAGCTTCAAAAAGCATCTTATAATTTCATACAGAATTAAGCTGTATATAAAATAGAATGAAAATGTGTTAACCCTTTTAGCTTCTAATAAGCATTAGACATATATAAAAATGAATATTATTCTGACAGTAGTACTACTAAAACAATTGCTGAATTACTGAATTTGTTACTTAAGAAATGGGAGAGAAATAAAACATGGTTTAGGAAATGGTGGCTGCTGTGTCTTTGCATTTTGAGATTTCTCTTACAGTGTTTTTGCATTAGGAATATTAAGTTCTGCACTCAAGTGGCAGTAGAGGGTAGCCTGTTGTCTTCTAAGATGAGAAGCACTATAGAAAACTCAGAATGTGTTGTTTGTGATTGGTCAGAGGACTAATTTGGTTGCTTATTCATTTTCTATGCCTGTAAGCAGTTGTCACATTTGTGCAACACTTAGCTTCACACAGCAGTTACTAGCAGTGCCATGTGTAGACGCAGTCTTTTAAAGTCCAACTTTCTCTAAAAACAATGTCCTCAGAAGGTTGTGCAGTGAGCACTTGGTTTGCACATAGAGCGGCAGTGCTCTGTGAGACCACACTAAAACTGTAGTTCTTAGTGCAATAGCATCCAAGTAATACTGCCAAAAAAAAAGGATTTCCCTGCTACTGTGGTTTGCACATAGAGAAACATCACCCCACTGTTCTTGACCCTCTGGTATTCTACCTTTAAACATGGATAAACATTTTCTTGTATCTTTGCAGCCAGTGTGATGGATATGGATGGGCATCCTGAAATAATGCAGCAATTGTCTCATGTTTACAGACAACCATTTAATTCTTAAAGAATTAGATCCAGTGTGTGAGAGATGCAACTATACATTGTCACTAGAGGCAAGGCTCTGACTTTAAGAAGTGGCTTGTTTTTTTATATCATTTGAAGAGGGTATAATATTTGTCAGCTTGGGAGGATATGGGTGGCAGACCATGCTGTTTCACCAGTGATGGTCTGTACCTGTCCCTTTAAGCTATTGAATATTGGTTAAAGATTTGTCTAGCTAATAGTAACATCCGCTGTGGTGCAGCAGTAGCATTGTTGCCTCACAGCAAGAGCTTCTCCCATTCAATTCTTGGCTGGAGTGCGGGGAGTGCCTTCTGTGTGGAGTCTGCATGTCCTCCCCGCAGTTGGGTGGGTGTTAGAAAGACATGTATAAATGGGCATGCTTTCGTTGAAGGTTGAAAGTCGAGCTGGCACCTTGGCATTCGTCAAAATCTACTGCCAATCATTAGCGGACCAGAGTTCTGCTGTGGTGACCCCTAACCGGGAAAAGCTGAAAGACAACAACATTTGTCTAGCTAATAGTGCCTTTTTTTAGGCAATGCCAACCTAATAAACCTTCCAAATTAGCCCACAAACCCAGGACAACCTGAAGGTATAACTGCTCAGTGTCATGAATCTAATCAGAAAACTCCACTCCCTCCAAATCCCACTTTCTTTAGGAACATTGATGTATGTGTGGTTATGAAGACATAGTTTAAAGTTGTGGACATCAGTCTAGCATTGCAAGACTACAGTCATACCTCTCAACCTCTTAGCACAAGAAATCTGGACAAAACCTAAAATAATGGAGGAAGAAAGCCCCAAAAATAGGCACAGATTTTAAATATTCCTATTATAAACTTAAAAAGTTGATAGAATAACAGGCTTTGTGGTAGCATGCATTTTTGAAGAATAAGAAGTCTGGAACTCAAATGCATGCCATTATTTAGTGATTTCAATCCACAGCAATGTGCCTGAGAAAACACAGATTTTATGAGGTACACGTAAAAAATATGAGGCAAAAATCTGGGCACTCTGTGAAAATCTGGAGAGTTGAAAAGTATAACTACAGAAAAATGCCTTCCACACATATCAACCAGCTACTACACAGGAAGGCATAAAAAGTAGAAGTGTCTCAGTATTCATCAAAAACAGTCACACCTCAAGACTGGTCAAACAGTATGACCCATTTGAACTACTCCATGTCCAACTCACCATATGTAAAATCCCATACCATATAATTGTAAACTATAGGTCTCCCTCTAATGAACCAGATCACCTATACTACATAGGTAAATGTACTGTAGTCATTCTGAAATGGACTCATTACAATAGTTCTATGTGACTTCAACTACCCCATTATAAACTGAGAAACTTACACAACATCCAGTGCACATGCTCAAAGATTCCTGGACATTGTCAGCACAAATGCTCTGTTTAAGCTAGTCTTTATACTCACTAGGATCCATTCAAACGTGGCAAAATTTTGCACTTACCTAAACGTTATGTCCTTTCTTGAAAAGTTAAATAATAAGGTTGTCTTCTTTGAAATTATACTAAAACCTGTCACCACATCTAACCCTAGTATGTTTAAAAAATATTCCATAGCAAAAGTAAGCCACCTACTATTGATTGAAACCCTAGCAAATTTTCAATCCCATCCTCAGACTGTGTTATCTAAGTGGAGTTGTTCACAAAACACTGTATACCATCATGCATCAGGGTTTCCATCCATGTGAAGCAAAGTCCATCCCTAAGCTTATTTAAGTGAATCCTTGACAATGAATGTGAAATTGACAATTTACCCCAGATCTGGCCCCCGTGTCTCTGATAGACAGAGGCAGACAGGATAACCTATAGAAATTTCCTAAATAACATACCCCATCCTAATAAATGCCCATGATATACAGGAACACAATTTGGTTGGAATGCACAGCTAGGCTTGTAAAGTACCTGGTGGTTGTTAGCCTAGTATATAAATATGAGCTATGAAACTATGTAAGCACCTGCAGCTCTGCCCAACTAAAATAATCATAGGACTATCTCATAGAATTAGCCAACCTGGTAGAAGCCCATTATCAACAGGTTGTGTAATAAAAGAAAACCATGGCCAAACTAGAAAGTGCAATGCACAACAAGGAAAGAAAAAAAAACTAAAACAAAAACAGCCTTCAAACTAAGTAAGCAACTTGGATGTCTTATCATATCCACCAAAGCAAAATTTGAGGCACTCATAGCCATGCAGGCAAAGGGCAACCATAAAGCCTGCTGCAACTATGTATACAACCTCAAAGGTAACACAACGATGTGCTGAACTAATTGTAAACAGAATCACATAACTAGTGCAGGAGGATATAGTAGACCTTCTAGCTGACAGATTTAGCTCCTATTTCACCTTGCTATCTCCCAGTGACACCTTCCAAGAGACCTCTTAACAATAACTCCCTTAGCTATCACTAGTGAACAGGTCCTCAATGTGCCTTCCAGCATCTACTTTTCAGAAGTCAAAGGTAATGTGACTGACCAAGACTGAAAGCACAGTGTCATTCTAGAGTTTTTCCAGACAATATCTTCCAAGAGGATTTGTCTCAAACTAATAACTGGTGTTAGAGACATCTTCTAAAACTGAATGCGAAGAATGCATAATAGTATCTTTTGGAAAGTCACCCCCACCCCTGGAAATTACACCCCTAAGAGTAGACGCAGAGGTTAGGGACTTAAAAATAATTGTACATAGTGACCTGGTCTTTAATCACCATGTGTCTACTGTTGTAAGGAAATCATTCTGTATTGCACAACTCATTAACAAGGGTATGGCATCCAGCTCTAAAGATGTCACTATTATGATGTATTCAGCACTCATTATACCAGTCATAAAGTACAATGGTCCCTTTCGTTTGTACCTTAATGAGCATATATGACAACTAGAATGCCAATAGAGGTTCCTTACAAAAAGATTACAGGCATAAACCACATGGAATATGCCGACTGTCTCAAAGCATTATCTTTATACTCAGTCTCCTACAGAATACTGAGAGGTGATCTGTGCCTGGCTTATAAGACATTATCCCATCTAGTACTCACAGACTCTCTGCACATCAACAATGTACATCAACAAGTCTAACAGCATTAGAAATAACTTATCTGAGAACCTAAACCTCATTTGTAACATAAATAGAACATGTTGGAGGGACAGATGTGTGCCTCAGTGACTACCCCTACTTTGGAACAAGCTTCTGTTCCATGTAAAGCTGAGTTTATTCCTCACCCTATATAAATGTATCTTAGACCAATGGATGAAAAATAAAAAAAAATAGGATTTGTTCCTATCCCCTATGGGACAGAGACAGATTATAAGAGCTAGGCCACCAAAACACAGCTATATGCCCCTGGGTATTTAAGGGGCTATATTATATGAGAGAATCACACAAATTGCGAACGCTCATACTATCAAACGCACCGGATCTTGAAGTGTTTTTTCTGAGATTGCGGTACAGTGAAGAATGGGATATTTGCCCTTTCCTCACTGTAGTGTGATCTTGGAGTTGGAATATATATTTAGCGGGAGGCACAGCCCTCCACAATAGGAATTTTGACATTCGGTCCGTTCGATATTATGAGCATTCGCAATTTGTGTGATTCGCTTATATGATATAGACCCAGGTATTTAATCCTGTCAGTTGCACATGGCGCTACATAGCTAGATTTAAAAAAAAAGCCTCTTGAGGCCATTTGCTAAGTAATCATCTATAAACATATATATTTTATTAGAATTTTTTAGATTACTGTGTAGATTTTCCCATTTCCCTTTAAAAGTTAAAGATACAATGCTTTTCGAAACCACAAACTTATTGAAACATTTACAAACACACATACACACACACACACACACACACACACACACACACACACACACACACACACACATTCATTTATGCAAACTCATTAATGCCCCTGCAGACACGCATGTACATATCCATACACACACACAGAAATTACCCTAACCACACACCTTCATTGGACTTAGCTGCATAGTGAGTCTTCCCATTGGAGTGAAATGATGACTGCCATCTTTTGATGGCATTCACTTTTTCTTCCTACAGTAAAATTTTACTCAGCCAAGTGACTATCTGAATCACTGGTCAAGAGCTGCAAGCATTTCTGGGACAGAGCTCAATGCTAATTAGAATTAGCACTTCCATAGCCTACTGCAATATCATTGGTTTTCATCCTCAGGTTTGCTGACCTTGCTGATTCCCCCAAGGATAAAATCTCATTGGTGGAGTTGTATATGAATTAGACAAGCCTAGCATGATGCAGAAACCTTCTGCTGCACACTAACCTTTTATTAATTCCATGATCCGACTGTTGGAATCAGGCTGTCTGATAAAGTAATAGTCTTCCCATACTTCTCACTGACCTTCATGCCTCGATCTTCTAAATTATGGCAGAACAAACTTTTTAACCATAAGTTGAAAATAAAATGTAAAGCACTCCAACCTTTCTCTCGCTTTGATAGAAAGCATCTTGCCTTTATCTGTATGGCAGAATATGTAGTATATTTCTGCAATGCAGCAGTCTCTGACTTTATCAGCTTCAAAGGTTTTGAAAAGAAATGGGCTGAGGCTTAGACATTTGTCTTTTATTACTTTTGCCCCCTTGTGTTTCCTTGTACATTTGTCTTTATCTCCAGTAGTTTTACCTGAAAACATGGTTATTCAGTTTGATATGATAATTCATTTTTTAAAGCAATCCACATAACTCATAGCAATTGCATAGAAGAGCAAGTTGCAGATTTGTTTTAAAAGCAGATTCCTCTTTCAGAAGTACAAAATTCACCCAAAAGTGACATTAATCATGTTTTTTAGCAGCTGACATTCAGCGCACTGTAACACAGGATACCTCTCAACTTGTCCAGTTTTTTGCTGAATGTCCAAATACTTGCCTCATATTTTTGGTCTGTTCCTCATAAAATGTGTGGATTTCTGGCAAATCACTGAGGACTGAAGTCACAAAGCAATAACAGACATTTGAGTTTTAGATTTCATATCCTTCAGAAAAAAAACATGCTAATGCAAAACCTATCATTCTAGCAACTTCTTAGATCTATAAAAACAATAATGTCCCTGATTTGGGGCTTTTGCCCATCCCATTCCCCATTATTTCTGTCTAGACTACCTGTGTTAAGAGGTTGAGCGGTGCGCAAGAAAGCATTTCGGACTATATCAACTATCAAAAGGGAACTCTATATGCTGAATGACAAATGACAGGCAAATTCAGCAACAGACAAATGATCTACTGTAGACATTATTTCCATAATGTATTTAAAAGAAGATTTCATTTTTCATTTGATTACTTTCCATAATTTAAAAGGAAGACAGTCTTTCCAAACATCACAAAACACCAAACACTCATTCATTTTTGTCAAGGAAAAACACTCTTTGAGGGGCAGCAAGGTGAATATGATATATATATATATATATATATATATATATATATATATATATATATATATATATATACCAAATTTACCCTTGCTGTTGGCTGTTGCCATCTGGGTCATAGCTCATAGCTAACATGCTAACACAGTTTACCTTGCACCAGTTCACTTACTCTGTTGATACGTATATACATTAAATGAATGAAAAGTTAAGTTAAATGAAACAAATTCTACAATGCACAGTATTACATATTCATTCTGACCATGCTTGTAAAGGTTTATATATAGTTATCAAAGAAGCAGATTCTGTGTTCAGTTTTAGAAAAGGATGATTGATGTAATCACCTCGGATATTTTAGGCTACAGGTGATAATGAATAACTTCTCAGTACAGAACAGAGTAGAATGTGAAACAGCTGTGTCTAATTGAATTTCAGTCTGCCAAAGATAATGTAATCTAAAGAAACATGCACACTAAAAATAGTAATGCAGTACCAAATAATCCATATAAGTGCTGTAGTTGTAGTCTGCAAACTGCTTAATCTATGATAAGAATACATTTTGGATTAAGAAATCATTATCAGACAAATGAATGCAACAAAGAGCAAATAGCATTTTAAGGGCTTAATTTATATTATGCCCATTGCCTCCCCATTTTTGCATAGCTTATATTACACACATTGTCTCTCCATCTGTGCATGCGTGCAGTGGGGTGTTTGGTATGTGTGTGTGTGTGTGTGTGTGTGTGTGTGTGTGTGTGTCTACATATGAAATGCAAACAGAGCAGAACACAGCAAAAAGGAAAATGACAGTACATATGGTACACAAAATATATAGAAATTATATTGGTATCTTGTGTTATTGACATCCATATTTGATTTTGATTGCATCGACACAGATGTGCTGACTGTATTAATTTAAGAAGCAGATGTTTATTCAGGCACATGCTGTCTGTGCAGGAAGGCCAAACTGAAAATAATTTGGTGTGACTTAATTAGTAAATTTCACTGTGCATTTGATAATATGGGCACTGTTTTTTCCCCCTCAGATTTCACAGCAGTCTTTTATTCTTTAGTTTTAAATAATCTTTTTTCTGTCATAATAAATATGAAGAGTTGGAAAAAAATATAACTGCATCATAATAGACTTTATTAATTCTCAAACAAACTGATATGGTATATGAGAGATGTATTTACACAATGTCACTGTAGACAAAAACACTCCTAATGTCAATCAGTTTGTCAGTAGTACAAATGCTGCACCCATCACACAGAGTTAGAAGCAGACACATAGACCCTCATATACTAAAGCACTTAAATGTAACCTTCCTAAATCCCAAAGACCTCCTAAATGTACACTTAATTCTCTCAGCACTCTTTCAAAACAACACCCACATCAATATATGCAGCCACATCTCACGGAGCGTCTACTTCTAAGCCCATAAGGCAAGTCATCACAGAATCCAGTATTCTAGTCATTAGAAACTCCATTGTGAGACACCCTGATGTCCCTCTCACCAGGCTGAGTTAACAGAAGGTCACGGTCATTTGCTTATTAGGGGCCAGGATCCGCCATATTGTACATGCACTCAGGTCATTGGACCACAAGTACCAGGATGACTTAGTCATAGTCCATGTGTGTGTACAATATCTGAGAGTACCTCCCTTGAATATATGAAGATTCTGGAGAGGTATCAACAAATTACTGCATCCAGGTAACTCCAAAACACCTACACCCTCAAACCTCACTCAGACATCCCCAATTCAAATTGCTGATGTATTTAACTCATTTTTCAAAGATACTGTTACTTCCCTAGCTTCATCCCTATCCCCACCATCCATACAAGCACCCAACTCCCTAAACAATAATCCCCCCTCATTTAAACTACAACCAGTCTCAACAGATCTCATTCATAAATTACTTACCAAGCTAAAACCTTGTACCCCTTCAGCTGACCTCATTCCAGCCGAATACCTACAGATTGCAGCCAAACCACTGGTCTTCCCTGTCTCTATTTTAATCAGTCGTACCATAAGAGAAGGCTGTATCCCAATCCTTTGGAAAGTCTCTCATATCATCCCATTACATAAAGGTGGCAACTTAAATGACCTCTCTAACTTCCGTCCCATAGCCTTACTTTCCCCTTTAGCAAAAATCATGGAAAGATGTATACATAGGCAATTACTTAATCACCTCCTCCAAAACAATCTCCTAGCAGACAGTCAACATGGTTTTAGACCTCATCACAGTACTACTACTGCGCTCTTGTCTTTCACTGACCATATGAAATAGGAATAACAACTTACTGTCCTCTGCTCTATTCTTAGACCTCTCTAAAACCTTTGATATGGTCATCCACACTCTCTTACTTAGCATCTTGAAATCTCTTGCTTTGGACTCTCAGGCTATCCAGTGGTTCTATTCCTACTTAAATAATAGACAACAAGCAGTGCGATGTGAAAATCACTTATCATCTCTTCTTCCTATCAAAGTAGGTGTACCACAAGGCTCAATACTTGGACCTCTCCTCTTTTCTATTTTCATAAACAACCTAGATAAGTCCCTTCCTCAACCAATCTGTATTCAATATGCTGATGATTCAACACTCATATGCTCAGCTTCTTCCATTAATGACCTTCAAAATATCACTCAAAAAGCTTTCACAGCAGCCGAAAACTGGTTCCAACGATATTGCCTCTTACTGAATCCAAAAAAGACTAAACTATTACTATTCGCTCCATCACATAAGTCATCCTCTCTCTCCTTCAATATATCCTCTAACAATGGCACCATAATATCCCCTGATCCTACAACCAAACTTCTTGGTGTCACAATAGACCACAACCTCAACTTTGATTCCCATATTAACTTAACTATCAAATCAATCAATAGAAAACTTGGATCTTTCTACAGACTTAAACCCTTCCTCACTCCCTCAGCCAGAAGTACTTTAGCACAAACCCACCTACCCTCTACCCTATTTTATGCCTCTCCAATCTATACAAACCTAACTAAAAGTAACCTCAACAAACTAGCAACAGCTTACCATAATATAGCCAGATTTGCAACAGGAGCCCCATTTCGTACCCACCATTGCTCTAATCTCAAACAGCTAGGCTGGCTAGAATTACAAAATCATATACGACTTCTGCAACTGACCATTACCCACAAAATCTTTCATCAGCCCACTAATATCACTATACTCTGTTCCCTTATTACCCCATATAAAAACATCTCTTCCCTACGCTCTGCTACCAAACTACTAGCTGCCTCCAACAAATCCAACAACAAAGCTGGGGATAGTCTGTTCTCCAACTGTACTGCACACATCTGGAACAAACTTCCAAGTGAACTTATGTCTATTACCTCTTTACCTACTTTCAAGAAGCATATAAAATCATGGCTTTACTCCCAGCAGCTCTGCCCTTGTTCTAACCCTGACTAATCCTTGTTTGTTCCATGCCTTTTCCTTTCTCCTGCTATCTATAACAAGATATTCTCTTACTGTTTCTTTACTTCTCATCTAATCTTGGATTCTCAATACCACTATGATGGATGGATGTTTAAAAGAAGAATCTAATGTACTTTTTCCTGTTGATGCTACTAGTAGTTAGACTTTTATGAAAATGTTATGTACTACAGTCTGTCTGTTAAATACACCCTCTGTACAACTATGTTTGTAAAATTATGTCTTACTGTGGAGCTTTTCTCCCCGGGCCTCTACTGAAAATGGACATTAATCCAGCTAGACTAGCCCGGTCAACAAATGTAAAATAAATAAATAAATAAATAAATAAATAAAATAAGAGAGACATCATTGAGCTCTCAGAATATGTGTCCAGGTTGGTATGAGCCTAGCACTGAGCAGCATTTTATGTTCTTCAAGGAAGATGCCACAATATGTGCAGAAGATGACTGACTTTAATAATTGACTTAGTTTCTGGTGTCATTCTAAAGGGGCACAATATTTGTCAGCATGGAAGGAAATGCTCAACAGCCCACGCTGCTTTGTCAGGGATGGTCTGCACCTCCCCCCAATAGGCTTTCAAATATGAGCTAAAACATTGTCCTCCTCATAGTGCCTTTTAGGCAAGGCTAGACTGAAAGTACTTCCAGCACAGCAATTCAAAATCAAGAAAATCTAAAGGTGTTACTGCTCAATGCTTGTAGTCTAAACAAAAAATTCCACTCCCAACAAGCTCTCCTCACCCTAGAGAATGCTGAAGTCTGTGAGGTCACAGAGACATTGTTTAGAGCCATGGACAGCACACTGGCAATTCAAGGTATAATGTCTTCCACACATTCCACAGCTACTACACAGACATGGACTAATGGTAGAGGTGTCTAGATTTACATCAAAAACAAATATACCTCAAGGCTAGTCAATCAGGAAAATACCCTGAGCTTCTCCATGTTCAAATCACAATAGGCAAAATCACATACCACTTCCTTGCATGCTTTAGGTCCCTCTCTATGACCAAGGAAACCCATAACATGCATTTCAACTTACTGGAAACATTCACTATCCAACCCAATACCATATTAATGGGTCATTCGAATTTAATTACCCTGCTATTGACTGGGAATAATACATGACAGCAAATTTATAGGCACAGGGATTCCTAGATTGTATAAACCAAACTCCCAGGACAGATTGTCAATACGCCAAGCAGGTGTGCAAAAATACTGGAACTAGACCTCACAAATATGGGATAGTGTAATGTATTCTCTGGTAAGGTCAGGCAACAAAATGGTCTCCTCTGAAGTAAAAATAAAACATGAAATCCCACCTAAACTTGGAATATTAAGGAACTACTCTAAGTGATAACATGGCAAATATCAAGCCTCCCACATAATCCCTGAGAGCACTGCTGCCTGTGTGGAAATGTTCACAGAAACCCTATGCAAGCATGTTAATAGCTGTATAAAGGAAGTTGTACCGACCAGGAAGAAGGACAGAACTAACTCAAAAAACAAGCCATCTTGGTGAAATTACATCAATAGGTTATATAACAGAAGGAAGAAAATCATGGCAAAAATTAGGAGATGCAACACCCAGCAGGATAAAAGCACTATCATCAAACTAAACAGAGAACATAGACATCTATCAAAGCCAAATTTGAGGTAAATTTGGCCTTCCAGGCCAAGGAAAACCACAAGGCATTTGTTAGCTATGTCTGCAACCTCAAAGGCAATACACAATTGTAAACAGAGAGTTCATTGTTAATGGAGTCACCTATACTGAGACAGAAGATAAAACAATATACTGACTGACAAATTCAGCTCCAACTGTACCCCTCTTATCCCTCAACCTTCACTCAGGAAATACCTTCAAATAACCCCCCCCCCCCTGTTATCACTAGAGTACAGATTCTTAATGCTCTCGATAAGAATAGGAACACTGCATCAATGGGCTCAGACAATATCCCAGGATGCCTTCTAAATAGCATGAAAAGTCCTCTGGAAGTGCATATATGCAAAGCTATGGAAATGATCAATATTGACCTAAGAAACATCTAGACCCTGGGCCCATTCCAGTTTGGTTTCATCAAGGTCAGGTCATGCCTAGTCAGCCTGGTAGACTTCTTTGAGAAGGACACCAAAGCAAAATTGAAGGCAAAATGGTTCACACTGCCTACTTTGACCTGTCCAAGCATTTGACACAGTATCCCACTTGGCATTGTTGACAAACTCAAGAGCTTAGATATACACCTTTATTTCTCCTGATGGATAGCCAGCTGGCTCACAGACAGGACCCAGAAAGTTAGAATTGAAGAGTGAACCTCCACAAAGAGGCCAGTGACAAGCAGAGACCCTCAAGAATCAGTCCAGGGACAGCTCCTTTTTTGCATTTACTTCTGTGAAGTCAAGATCAATAGCAGTGGCCTCTGGCTGATGAATTTTGCAGATTATTGCAAATTAGGAGCAGTCATAGAATCCCCCACAGACACAAATGTTCTTTAGGAAAGACTGACACAGACAAATAACTGGTGTAAGAGCCATGGACTAAAACAAGATGTCAGGAAATGCATAATAGTATCCTCCAGGATGTCATTCCTCCCTTGTAACTATCATGTTGACAACACAATTCCAAAAGTTGACCCAGTAGTCAGGACCTTGGGGGGACACATAAACAGTGATTTAGCCTTCGACCATCACAAGTCTATAGTACTGAGGAAATCTTTCTATGTTGTGCAACTTATAAATGAAGGTATGGCATCTAGGTCCAAGGAAGTCATTGGTCCACCATATTCAACATTCATCAGACCTATCATTGAGTGGAATGCTCCCTTTGATATATACTTAACCAGACATATTCAACAACTGGAATGTCCACAGAGGTTCCTCACGAAAAGAATGCCAAGCATAAGTAAAATGTACCATGCAGACTGCCTCAAGGTCCTATACCTGTATCCTGTCTCCTACAGGCTGTTGAGGGGAGATCTATGTCTGGTATACAAGACATTGTCAGATCCCACCCTCATGAACCTCCTGTACATCCACAGAACAAACAGCACCAGAGTTACCTATTCTAAAGACTTCAACCTTGCCTATATATAAATAGGACATGCTGAAGAGACAGTTATGTATCCCAGAGACTACCCTTCTTTGGAACAGGGTCCCTGTCCAAGTGAAGCAGAGTTCATCCCTAACCCAATTCAACTGTAACTTGGACAGTTGGATGGGGAACAGGAAATTCATCCCTGGTTTGGCACCTATGTCTCCAATCATTACAGGCAGCCTGTAAATGTTTAATCTCCCGGGCCCCTGCTTGTAAATGTTTCATCTCCCTGGCCCCGCTTACACTTATCAAGTGTACCAGAACTTGTCAGAGATTTGGGATGCATGACTAGGCTTACAAAGGCCCCTGTGGTCATTAACTTTGTAAACACCTATGAACTCATTGTGTAAAAACCCTAATGGCAATATTTGTATTTTTCCCTTAATCAGCACACTGAAAGTGAAATTAACATGCCTCGCAGCTATAAATCCATAAGCAGGTTATACAAAGTTAATGAAGTAAAATATAAGCTTTCATCAATCAAGTTCACTTGTTAAGCTAAATGATCAAAATAATTGTATGTAGTAACAAAAGTTTAAATGCAACACTTGGAATTACTGCCAGGCTTCATGTATTGATCTCACACTGTTTCTCTTCTAAAAACAGTACAGCTGTGTAAAATCTTACCATAACTGTAGATGTCCTTCTCTACACTGTTGCAGTATTATTTACATAAGGGAACTCTTTCCAAGGACAGCCCAACATCTGGCCAATATACCAAAAGCTTTTAGGTCTTATAGACACCATACATCACACTTATGCTCTCTGTGCAATGTGTGGGGCATAAAGTTGACATACATATTCCAGCACTCAGAACTGAAAAGCCAAAAGAGGAACAGAATATCATTAGAGACAAATGAGAATGTGTACATCAAGAAGGAAAAAGGGTTGAAGGAAAGGATTAAGGACCTCTCAGCCAGGAGGGCAACAAAAATGCAGAGCAAGAGCTAGAACAGAGCCTGAAGGAGAAAGGGACTGAATACTGCAACAGTGAAGAGAAGGTCGTCTACTGTTATGGCAAGATTTTTCACATCTGTATTATGTCCTTCCATATCACTGTTAAAGTTTTCTTTATATAAGGGATCTCCTGCCAAGGACAGCCCAATGCCCAGCCAATATACCAAAAGCTTTTAAGTCTTATAGGCACTGTACGTCACATGTATGATCCCAGGGCAAGGCGTGGGGCATAAAGGTGACATATGTATGCAATCACTCAGAACTGAGAATCCCCAAGAGGAATATAATACCCTCAAGGACAAAGGAGAACATGTACATCAAGAAGGAAAAAGGGCAGAAGGAAATGAATAATGACCTCTCGACCAGGAGGGCAACAAAAATGCAGGGCAAGAGCTAGAACAGAGGATGAAGGATGGAGGGACTGGATACTGCAACAGTGAAGATAAGGACATCTAATGTTATGGTAAGAGTTTCCACAACTGTATTATGTCCTTCCATATCACTGTTGCAGTATTCTTTACTAAAGATAGAGTCCAAGTGCTAAGAGGAAGCCTAAGAGGAGGAAGGCACAGAGAAGGCCTCTACAAACCTATGTAGGATTGCCCTGGTAAAGACTGCTCTGGGCCTGGAAATAACATACAACTTGTAATGTTCATTGAAAGTTTGAACAGAGGTCCAAGTAGCAGCCTCAAGGATGGAGTTTGTATCCAAACCCTTGAAAGGGGAGTCAGAGGTGGCAACTACCCTATGGGAATGTGCCTTTACAGACAAGGAGAGACATTTGCCATGAAAAAAAAAAATAACAAAAGGAAATGGCCTTAGAAATCTAGGAGGAGATTGTTTAGAAACAGACAAACCCAAAACCTGAGGGTGAAAAGAATCAAAAAGCTGCTCCGATTTGCCCAAATAATACCTGAGCTGTCTAATCAAATCCAAGGTGTAAAGAGCATTCTCACTGGCAGTCTGTGGATAAGGAAAACAGAAGGAAGACAAATAGGCTAATTAAGGGACAACTGATTGATCACCTTGGATATAAAAGAAGGAATATTTTGAAGAAGCATATTTCCTCTATGAAAAACTTAAAAAAAAAAGGAATCGCCATGAGACCCTAAAATTCAGACACTCGTGTGACTAAAGTAAGAGCCAAAAGAACAGTCATCCAAGTACAGTGTTGTAAGGAAGCTGAAGAAGCAGGCTAAGGATCCTGAGTTAAATTTTCAAGTACAAAATGGAGGTCCCAAGAAGGTGGAACAGGCTTTCTGGGAGGTCTGATATGAAAGACTCCTTTAAGGAGTTGCTTGACATTAAGATTCAAGGGCAGACAAGCAGAAATTGTAATAGGTAAGCGTTAACTGAATAATATGCCAACCTAGCATAAAACAGATCACACAAACTGGAGAAAATCAGAAGAACCTCCACTAATAGGTGATCCTGATGGAAAGAGAGGCACCAGACAGAAAATCTTTTATATTTGGATACAGATGATTTTCTGGAAGTTGGTTTCCTGGATTGCTGCAGAGCCCAGAGCATGTCCTTAGAAAAGAAGTGCCTAAAAGGGATCAAAACTCTATCACCTGCAGTGTTACTTGAAGAGTGGACAGATGAGGATGGATAAGAGAACCATCATATTGTGTAAGAAGATCCAACGGCTAAGGTAATTTGTGATGATTGCAACTGTCCAAGTGAAAAAGGAGGAGGAACCAATGCTATCTGGGCCAAAAGGCAGTCAACAGCAAGATTTTGGAGAAGTCCTACTTGATCTTGTGCAGAGCTCATGGCAACAAAGGATGGAGGGAAGCATACAGTAACATTCCTTTGCAAGGAAAAGACAAGGTGTCCACTATCCAAGTCAGAGGACTTGTGACTCTGGAACAGAACAGAGGAAGTTATTTGTTCAAAGTGGAGGCAAAAGGATCTACCTGAGGAATATGCTACCCATGGACAATGTCCAAGAACATGTCACTGTTAAGCCATTTGCGTCCCTGTGTTCTAGGCCTGCTCAAAGAGTCTGCCATGAGATTGTTCTCTGAGGGAATGAAAACTGCTTGAAGAGTGACTTGATACTGCATAGTTAGCTCCCAGACATGAAGAGATAGTTTGCAAAAGAGATAGGACTGTGTGCCAACCCCCCCACCCCCTGCTTGTTGAGATATCACATTGCAGTGTTACTGTCTATGAAGGCTTTGAGGGGCCCAGGATGAAAGGGGGAATGAAAAGCTTGCAGATCCAGAAGCAGAGCCCCTATCTCTTTTATATTGACATGGTCTGACCACTGAGGAGGAGGCCAATGACATTGGACATTTAGGGGGCTACAAGAAGCTCCCCACCCACATCTGAGGCATCTGTGAACAGTTTCTGAGAGGGAACTGTAACCTAAAAGGGAAGCCCTGGATTGGGAGAGACTTGATGAATCCACAACTGAAGCCCAAGTTTGTGACAAGAAAGAAAAGGAACAGGGAACTCCGGTGGGTGACAGTGTTGGAGTCACAGAGCAAGGGAATGGTGGAGGCCATAAACCCCAGAACCCTGAGACATTCACTGGCTGTGATACAGGATAGGGGAATAAGAAACTGGAAAAATGTTGTCAGGGAAAGAATCTTGGCAGCAGGGAGAGATACCAGCATGGGAATGGCCTGAAGCCTGCAACAAAGGAAAACTTGATGCCGGGAAGGCATCACTACTGATTTTTGAAGATTAATGGTGAATCCCAAACTATGTAAAAGACAAATGTTAAATTGGAGTTCCTGCAACAGAATGTTGGGAGCTTGAATGAGCAGATCATCTAGATAGAGAAAAATCTATATCCCTCGAAGCCTGCATAAAACAATGAGAGGAGGGAGACATTAGGTCTGTAGAAAGGCCAAAGTGTGAAAAGCAGAGAACTGAAAATGCAAGGAAGAAACAGAGAAACATAAACATTTCCTGAACAGGGGGTGAATGGGGATGTGAAGGTATGCATCATTGAGGTCTAGAGAAACCATAAAGGACCTGGAAAGAAGAAGAGGAAGCAAGGTCTGAAGGGACAACACCCAGAAAGAAGGGACCTTGAGAAAGGTGTTAAGCAAAGAAAGATCTAGAATTAGTCTTTACGCACCCGTCTTCCAAGGAATCAATAACATTTTGGAGTAAAACTCCTTCGCCACCCAGGTGGGTGGCACATGATGAATGATGCTGTGATCTAAAATGGAATGCAGAACCTCTGGAAAATGAGGAAGCTGTTGTTGAGGAGGTGGAGGAATACCTGAAAAGGAGGAAATGATTTACAAGTCATGAAATATCCCTGGCAGTTAATAGACAGCAAGCAGGAGTCTGAGGTGATCTGATGCCAATTTGGAAGAGATAAAAAAAGGTGGAGAGACAAGGGAACCTGGCCGAGGGGCAGGAATGGCCAAACATCAAATAGAAACAGGCTTGCCCTGAAAAGAAGGCTTCTGGGAAGAGGGATTCTGAGTAGACTTAACAACAGCAACATGCCTAGAGCCTGTCTTACTTTTAAGATATGGGAGCATCTGTCTACAAACAAAACCAAACTTAGAAGGATAATTCCTCTGGAATTTAGAGAAGTGGAGACAAAATTATGTTTAAGCTCTTGCAAGGCCTTACCCTTATTTTGGAGGGACTTAAATAAGTCAGCAGCAGCTGTCCTAAAAAGATTTTTGCTATCGAGAGGGGCATCCAAAAGCTTGGCCTTAATAGCATCAGATAAAGTCTGAAGATGTAGTCAAGAATAATGCTTCATCACAGAACCAAAAGCAGCATCCCTTAAACAGGCATCAGCTGCATCATAACTGTACTTTACTGAGTGATGGGAACCTGAGGAGTGGAACCCAGCAGGGGAAGAACATAAGCTTTCCCATCAGAATAAGAAAGGTCAGACAACACCTTAGATACCTGGGAAAGGAGGGGCAAAACATACCTGGTCATATGAGTCTGGTAATTAACTGCCCTAAAACACAGGGTGACAGCAATACAAACTTTCTTGTCTAACCATTCCATAGCCTGACTATCCTTATCAGATGGAAGGAGCTTAGTAAATGGCAACATCTTAGAGGGTTTATCAGAAGAAACTGAGACCACTGTAGGATCTGCAGAAGGTCATTTGCACAAAAAGTGCAGTCCTCAGACACGTTAAAGAACCTATCAGTTTTCTTTGGTGCAGGAGGATCAGAGTCAGGAGCTAAAGGAGCAGCAGAAAAGGTGTCCAAAATGACAGCCAATATAGGAAGGACAGTTGATGGTTTGGGCAACTCCGTTTGTAAGAGGTCATAATATCTTTTTTTAAATGCTAGAGATGTGGGAACAGTCTCACTTAGCTCATTCACTCCAATGGAGCTCAGGAAGTGTGCATTTTAACTTCCAATGGATCCGGCCTAAGTCTTTTGATAGAATCAAATTATATCCTCACATTTCAAACAAATGTTCATATCTCTGGAACCACAGAGATTATGGGAAAAGTATAAATGGCAAACTCTTCAGCACAAACTGTTTTTATAGTGGTAGCATTCTTTAAGGTCTAGGTCTTAAACCGAATTTATATTCACAGTTAACACAGAAAGTATTAAGTCTGTAATATTTTGTAAACAACTTACAATATGTCAGCAACCACTCAACTTACACAAATACTGTCAGCAGTATTTTATCCATCTAGCTGAGGGCTTTCATGTGAGGCTAAGGAGCCCTGTCTGTGTTACTTAGTTGTTGAGATATTTAGAAAAATGTGAAAATTATATCTATATAAATTAATATCATAAAAGCAACAGTTAATATATCTTTACCTGCACTAGATAGAGGTCAACTATTAATGCAGTTGATTTTACCATTATGTAAGCTTTAAGAAGAAATCATATAAAATTTGTACATAGCACAGTCTTGGAATTATTGATGCAAACATGAATAAGCAATATTCAACGCCTAGAGGTGTCAGTAGGAGTTAACTGCAGATGCACCTAGAGGCGTCACTCGGATGTGATGAGTTAAAATAATCCATCATGCAGGCAACAGGATCCACAAAGGACACCTCTTGCAAGGAGGAGTCTGGACTTAAGGAATCTTCTTCCTCTGAAATGTAGTCCAGAGGGGAAGGAATATGGGAAGAATAAGTCATGGATTCTTCTTCAGACTTCATGTACTCATCTGAAGAATTGAATTCCACAGGCCCCTTAACAGTAATGGAAAACCAGTGGGGAGGACAGGAACAGACAATCCTTGAGGAGGCTTCAAAGCCATTAAAGTATTAAACAGACCCTGTGTAAAATCTTACAATTCACTCCGGGGATCTTTAAAAACAAGTGAAATATGTTTAGTTTTCTTATTTTTTTTCTGTGAGATTTCCCCCATAAAAACCCTTGGTGGTTATAACTCTTGACGAGATTCAATGATTTTAATAGGTATTTCATCCCTTACTAAAATGGAAAGCCTCTGAGGATGTGCAAGAATTTGAATCTATGCTTGCCTCTGACAAGCCAAGGACTGGATTGCCTTTTGGGCTTTCACTAGCCTCTAGAGAGATGTCAAAGGGAAGTTAGACAGCAGGTGGATCAGGCCTTATATTTTCAGTCTTCTTCTTGGCAGACAGCTGGCCCGTGGGATGGGAGAATTATGCCATAGCCCCCTGAGCCAATAGCTTAAGTCATTGGTTCTCAAGAGATATAGTCAAGGAGGAGCGATGACTATGTAGTGTCTTAGGGTCCCTATTAAATTATTGAATGTTTTAAAGTTCGAATGTCATATGGTCGACACCATATGATCGAACTTTGGAAAGTTCGAAGGTGAAAAGCAACGGCTCCATAAGTGCAGAATTGGAAAATTTCCCTTTTCTGCACTGAAGTGCGGTCTTGGAGTTGGTATATTTAAGTAGGGGGGGTGCAGCTCCCCACATAATTGGAGCAGGGGGCTTGCCCCCCTTCTCAGAGCGTTAAGGTAAGTGGGGTTTTTTTGGTTTTTATTTTACGTTTTTATTATATATTCAAAGATTCAAGTTTCGCTCATATGTTGTCGAACATATGAGGTTCAAAATTTTGAAGCTTTGAATATATAATATAGACCCATGTCTTAGGCACAAATGTATGATGGTTAGTACACTGTGTATGGTCATGGGAAGCACCCAAGCAAAAAAGACACTGGTCATAGGATCATAGGATCATAGGAAGTCACTAGGCTAATGACTCTAGGCCTTACAAACCAAGCCAAGTTCTGTCCTTCTTTCCCTGATCAGCATCTATTGCCCTTGCCCAAGAAAGACAAAGGTGGACCCCCCCCCCTCAGGTGAATTTATGGTTACCCATCCAATCATCCACCTTGTGCTTGAAGAGGACCAAAGAGGTGCTCTGCTTGACATGAATTGGGAGTCGGTTCCACAGGTGTGGTAACCTCTGGGAGACAAACCTGTCTCTCCAGCAGCTTCTATTTATGTCACATGCAAGGTTAAGGTCTTTAGCCTGTGTAACCCATGAGCCATTGGACTTAGGGATAAGCAGCATTTCCAATAAAGCAGAGGCCGAGATTGCCATATTCACAAGATAAAGATCACCTCTGAGTAGTTTGTATGAAATGAAGTAAAGTGACAGTGATTTAAGCCGATCTACATAGGACAGATCCTGAACACCTTCAATTCTCTTTGTTAGGAACTTTTCTGGTCCCCCAATTGCTGCAGGTTCCAGGAAAGGTACATTCAAAAGGGGCATTGTACTCAGTTATTGGCCTGATGAGGGAAGTGTACAGGGAGATCATAACTTCTCTTTTTCTGGAGGCAATTCCCTTACTTATGAGATAAGCAATATTGAATGCCCTTCTTACCACTGTGGAGACATGGTAATCAAAGGTAAAGCTATTGTCAACCTGTGTGCTCAGGTCTCTCACCACTGAGTACATGCTTAGGGTGTTTCTATGGATGTGGTAGCTAACAGTAACATCGCTCTTACTGAAAGGGATGATAATACATTTTTTACATCGAGTTTAAGGCCATGACTTTGGCAACAATCATGTGTTTTCATAAGACCCTCTTATAGGATGTTGGCATCGTTTAGGGATTCTATGACCTCTCCCAGTTTGCAGTGGTCAGCAAACATTGTCAGCCACAGACCTTTAGTTTTTGTTTGTGCTTTGGAGAAATAGATTCTGAACAGTAGAGGTCCAAGGACTGAGTCCTGTGGAACACCATGGTTTACAGGCCTGCTGTTGGAGGTGGATTCCCCTATTTTGACTGCATGGGTTCTGTCGGAGAGCTAGTTGGTGACCCACCTAACGATATAAGGGCTGATATCTAGCTGGGTGAGTTTGTCAATAATGCCTGAGTGGGAATAGTGTCAAAAGCCTTTTCCAAGTCGAGGTAGGCTGTATGCACAGTTTTCCCCTCGTCCAGGGCTCCATTGACTGTCTCGAAGAAGTCCACCAGGTTTAACAGGCATGATCTCCCTTTGATAAATGCAAACTGAGTAGGGTCAAGTGTTTGGAGAGTTCCTATAGCTTTGTTGATAAGGTCCATGATAATTCACTCCATGGCCTTGCAGATAAGGCTAGTCAGGCTAATAGTTCTATAGTTCCCATGGTCAGTGGAAGCACCACCTTTGTGCAAGGGGATAACAGTGGCCATTTTCCATTCAGCTGGGATGAAGTCAGTGCTTAGACTATGACAAAAAAGATCACCCAGTGGTGTTGTTACTTCTTGTTGGAGCCCATGTAAGATGTAGCTTGGGATGTTATCAAGTCTCATAGATACTGTGTTTTTGACCTTAGCAAGGACATTTATGACCTGCTGTCTACAGATACAAGGTGAGGGACAGGTGGAAGGGATGTCATAGGGCATTTGTGGTGGGGACAGTAGAATGAAATTTTCACAGAACCTGTCAGCTAACAGGTTTGCTATGTCCACAGGCTGAGTGTATGTGGTATCATTAACTACCAGTTTGGCACAAATCTGGGTCTCACCTTTTAGACTATGGATGTAACTAAAGAACACCTTTATGTTTGTCCTTAGTTGAGAATACTAATTGGGGTTCATCATTTGCTTTGGAGGGCTTCACAAGAAGTCTTGTTTGTGTGTTTAAGTTGAGGAGGGAGTGTTTCCAGTTTAGGGCATGTTTCCTTTTACTTTTGGACAACAATTTCTTCCTCTTATTGTAAAGTCTGTTAATGGCAGTTGTCCACCAGGCAGGTTTGCTCTTCCTTGAAGAGCTTGTTTTGGTCCTGTCATGTATGGCTATTTCAATGCAGTTATACAGGTTTTGTAAAAAGCAATGGTTCCCAGTTCCCATAGTTCCCAGTTATATCTGAGCGGGAGGTACAGTGAATCTTTTTATACCATCCCTTAGAAGGATATAATCTGCTTAAAAGAAGGTTTTTCTTAAGTTGCTGGTAGGTGGGGGTCCAGTGTGATAGTTACTTTGAATGAGATTGATTTGTGGTCAGATCACAGTGGGGGAGCAACAGCAGTCCTCCATATTGGTAAGCTCCAGATCCAAGATGTTGGCACCCCTTGTTGGGGTGTCCATCAACTGGACCTGGGTGTTGGATTAATGAACTCAGGGAACCTTTGGGCAAGTGAGTGTGGGCACAAGTAATTTACCCAGTCAATGGATGGCTAATTAAAATTTTATTTTATTTATTTTATTTTAGATTTGTTGACCGGGAATGTCCGACTGAGCTAAAGCCCTTTTTCAGCAAAGGCTCAGAGAGAAAAGGTCCATATAGTTCAACAATTTAACATAACATAAAGTAACATGGTTCAAAATAGTTCAACAGTTTAAACATAATATAAAGTAACATGGTAAATTAAAAACTCATTCAGTAGTCACAAAAAGTTTACAAGTCTCAGGAGAAAAGGGGATAACAACAATAGTACACACATTCAGTAGTCACAAACATTTTCAGGTCTTGAAAGACAGAGGAGACAAAAGCAGGAGCATGGGAAGTTACATAAAAATAGGATAGGCAGTAAGGTATTTATACTATGTATTACATTAACAGAGGTAGTAGCTCCAGAGGTATTTGTAGATAAGGCAGGGAGTTTAGAGGTAGCTATAAGGGATTGAAATAGAGTAAGCTGAGCAGGGGAGACAGGGTTAATATAGGGCAGGAGAGTAAGGAACAAAGGGGATAGATGGTTGTCATTTAGGATGGATGTAATCAGGGAGTGTGCAGAACCATGGTGTTCGTATGTATCTTGATGGATTCCAGTAGATCCAAGTAGGCAGATTGGACATCTTGATTCATGGAGGGGGTTCTGTAGCTGGCAATGACTTGAATAGGAGTTCTACCAACAGTTAGCTACACTGGAAGTGTCTCCAGGGAATCATACTTTTTAACCAATCTGGAGGTGCATTTATCTTTAGTGAATATTGATATACTGCCTCCTTTAGTTTTCACGCCTTCCATTCAAGGTCTGAATGTGTGGTAGGAGGCATAACCCAGTATGGCTGGGATGCTCTCCACTGCCTTGAACCAGGTATCTGTGACTGCATAGATGTCAGCATCTTCCAAGGTGAGGACTGCTTCCAGTGAGAGCAGCTTTATGCTAAGACTCCTAGCATTCAGCAGTATAACCTTGAAGTTGCTTTTTGGTGAAATTTTTATGTGAAGCACATACATTATCTTATATTTCTATGTGTGTGTGTGTGTGTGTGTGTGTGTGTGTGCATGTGTGTGTGTGTGTGTGTGTGTGTGTGTGTGTGTGTGTGTGTGTGTGTGTGTGTGTGTGTGTGTGTGCCCATGTGTGTGAATGAGTGAGTGTTAAGATTCAGAGAGAGAAAAATAAATAATGTTAGTGCTTATTAGCCAAGCTGCAGACAGTATCATATTTGCTTACCTGCACCACCAGTCTTACTTTCACTTAGCATGTATACTTTGACATCAAATGTTTAGCATTTTGGGCAACAACAAGTGTCATCTTAGCATTTCTCTGGTGGGTAGATGGCATTAATAAATTCAACAGCCACAAATATGGAACTCTGCTAGTGTAGTCAGGATACCAACTGAACTGCTGACTCAGAAAATATAAACAATTGTAATTTAACATTTACAGGCAAAAATGCTCTTTTGTCTCCCTTATGCAATATGCCCAGTTTTTTAAATAACTCAGCTGTATGGTTAGTGGATTTAAATGTTTCATTGATTCCAAATATCTGAAGGGGAAATATATTCTCATTGTTTAATTAATTCATAACAACTGCTTGAATTATGATTTAGTTTGTCAAGATTGTAATTAAGAGTAGGAAAGAAACAAGAGTAGTCACTAACAAGCCATGATAAAAACAACAAGGTCTTTATTCATCTTCTTCTTCTTCTTCTTTCATCTTTTCCCGGTCAGGGGTCGCCACAGCAGATCACCTGTCCGCTCATGATTGGCAATGGTGTTTTACGGTGTCGAGTTGCCAGCCCGGCGCCCAACCTTCCACAGAAGGCACACACACGCACACACTCACACCTAGGGCCAATTTAGAGTGTCCAATCCACCTACAGCATGCCTTTGGAATGTGGCAGGAAACCGGAGCACCCAGAGGAAACCCACGCAACCACAGGGAGGACATGCAGACTCCGCACAGAAGGCAACCCAGCCAAGGATCAAGCCAGAGAACCTCTTGCTGTGAGGCATAATCTATATAATGATGAAATTCTTATTACCCTTAGTCTGGTCTACCTCATGAAGAGACTCTTATAATACATGCATGTGTTAACATTGCTGGCTGTACAATTATACCTTGTGTGTAAGAATCTTTCGTGCACACAAACACCAGAATTTATTTTGTTGGATGGTTTCTTAGGGATGTAGTATCACAAGCAGAAATGTTGCTCGAAACATAATATAATGTAGTATAAAATATTTGCAAGTGCAAGACACATTTCAAGTGTTGTTCATTTGATGCACATCTTTGAAATAGTGATGACAGCGAACCTACTTTATTCAAATTGCTTGCTTCTTGTATGCATGAGGAGGGGGCTGATAGTTTCTACTTAATCAGTACTTATCAGACATCAGCTCAACTAGTGCATGCTTGACTTGTATATTTAACTCAAAGAAAAACATTTTTCCCACTGAAGCAAAAACTACATTTGAGTTAAAGAAACCAAAATGAATATGTAGTATACGTTTACATTTTTTTATTGTGAGTTCAATGTTAAGGATAAAAGCATTCCGTTTTATAAGAATATAATACTGAAATCGCAAGACACCTTGGCAGAGCAACAGTCACTATTCCTATTTCAGTTTTTTACTTACAGTTAGTGGAAAGCGAATTGGAATAAACGCCTCAGATAATTGATGGTAACCATCCAAATTGATAGCCAAAAGCAAGTTTGTGTTGGACAATAACTGTCTGTTAAGATAGCAGCTGTTAGAGTTTCACGCCTTCTACAAACAGTTTACTGTAAAATAGTCAGCGAAACACACCGGCTGTTTAGATCCCAGTAAATTTTTGAGTTAACAGGTCGGTTTTCACCTCACCAAACAGAAAATTGTTCCACAGTTAAACAACACAAGCTATTATGAGTCGAAGTTCGGTCTTCACCTCATTACAAATGGAAACAGCTGTCCAAAATGCACTTTTGAAAGGACCACAGCGATATAATCTTGTAAATACGAACAGGAATAGTGACTGTTGCTCTGCCAAGGTGTCTTGCCATTTTTTAACTAACAAACCTTACTGTTATTATCGAGACACTAAATATAGCAGCTATTTTTTACATAATACTGAAATCAGACTGAGCAACATCCAAAAATAGTCAACCACATGCATAATAACCTTTTTTTTAGGTTTTAGCCAGACTATTTGACTGCATTCTGGTTCTGTACACAATGTTTATTTTATTGTGTTGTAGTGTATTGCATTTAATGGAGTAGCTGTATAAAATTTCAAATCTTTTGCAGCAATCTTGAAGTCATGCAATTGACAGATGATATGAGAGGCAATAATTATTTGTTACTGAAATGTGGTTTAATATTTTACCAGTGAAGCAGACACATGCTGCAGAAGGCTACATTATGACTAGAAATGACAGAGAAGGGAAAGTCTGTGAAATCTGTGAGAGATGATGCTAATGAAATCCAATTTATTTTTACAAGTTTACTGCTTGTGATCTTGACAGTTATTTTATTAGCATAATTTTCGTAATATTACAAATGTCCAGGGAATGCCTCTTTTGTCAGCTGCCTACTGTCTATTTGCCTATATTCCATTTTTGTCCATGATTATGACATATGCTTTGGAGCTATAAGGTCACAATGACAACGACTGAAGAGCTTGCATGATTGGATGTCACAGTTCCTATGATTTTCTCCATGAAAAATGTGAATGTCAACAATTTAAATTCATGCATGAACTTACAGTTAAGAAAATTAGTAAAAGATGTCTACTAGATAGTTTTAAAATGTGCATACTTCCCTTCACTGACTGTGGTTTAATACATAATAGTCAAATGAAATAAATATAATATTATCTTTAATTCTTACTGTTTTACATGGCAACTATTTATTGTTTATTTATTACGTTTGTTTACTTGGTAGGTGGGAAGGCCCTGAGACCCGACCCATGTGCAGAAGCACAACAATTTATAAACTTAATAAAATTGGCAACTCAAATAAAATACTGTATTAACATGACTAACTACAAGTTTATCATGATAATGGAGAACACTAAAGCATGCCAGTGTTTTGCACAGCTGTCAAAATGTTAGGACAATAGAATAAACTGACAGCTGCCACTGTAACATTCTGATAATTTCTGAAGACAGGAGGAACTGCACGATCTGTTCCAGTGTTCTCCATCATTGCCAATGTCTTGTTAGAATAAGAGGAGAAAAACACAAAATAATTTTCTGTATTAAAATACAGTGATGCCCATCATGAGTAAGTCTGTAGACAGCATTAGTGGTCATTTTGATGAGTTAAGTATTTTGGGCAGAGTGTAGTGTAAGTATTGGATGATTATATTCAAGTCCTGGAATGATTGCATTATTTGATATGTCTCTCCTGGTTTCAGTGGTGAGACAGTTAGAAATAAATAAATAAGTCAAAACTAAAGGTCCGCCTGGCTTCAAAAAGCCACTCAGGGACTGATAAAAAACAGGGATAAAGCATGTGAACACTGACGGCAAATAAAATCCCTGTGCAGCAAGGTTAAAAAGCAAATAAAAACAGACAAAGCCCTTTATTATCAGTCCTCCTTAAACTGCTCCCATCACAATGCTAAACAATTCTGGTCCACAATAAACTCTATAATCCACCTAGGTAAACAGACTTGAAACCTGCTACAGGTGAAGTCAGTGAAGATGGCCACTGTGACTTGACCACTTTCCAATGGTGACAAGATTTTTATCTGTGACTGTGGATACAACTGTGAGGGTGTTGTGTCCATTCATAAAACCATGTTGTCAGACTGTTATGAGGATCTATTTTTTTTCTTGTATTTGGTAATATATAAGTTTTCTAAAATAGTTGAGAAAGGGCATAGGTCAGAGATGGGGTGAATGTCAGAAGAGGATGTAGTCTTGGGCTTTCTGGAGATGGGAATTATAAGGCATTGTTTAAAGTTATAGAGTATTTTCCAAAAGTTATTACTAAGTTAAAACTATATGCCAAAGATTCACCTAGTAGTTTACTGTTTCAGAAAGGTAGGTGCATATTCTTGGGTCTTGAGTTGCTTTTTTATGAAGTTTCTGAATGCATTTTCTTACTTCATTGGCAATAAACATCTTAACATAGGTAAACATAGTTTAACTAATGTAGGTATATAGAAAGTGGAGAGGTATTTTGTGGGGTTGGAAGCAGAATCATAGAGGTCAGTTATAGTATAGGGGACTATAACTGGTTGCACAGGAATGCTGATCATTATTTTATAGTCTATAAAGTATGTCCAGCACAAAAAAATGTTTTTTTTAGTTAGTATGTGAGGGCGAATCCAAATATGCATCATTTCATCTAAGACCTAAAAAAAAATTAAGAAAATGTTAATCATTTTTAATTATATGTGCTTTAAAATGAAAATGATATATTACTGAAATAAATGACAGAAAAGTTTATTTAGTCTATTGGTTAGTTGAAGGCAAATGCTAGAAAATGCGCTTGCAATATATGAGGAAATGCTGAATAGTCTGCATAGACAATAATAAGGAGTGATGCCCAGTAAGCAGGGTATTACTGGGAAATTTTTGACAACAAAAAAAAATGTATGTGAAATTCAAGACCATATGCTGAGAGCTTGTACATGACTGTATATTCTGTTATTCTATGTATATTCTGTGTATTCTATTTTGTTCTATTTTTGGAGCTTTTCTCCCTGGGCCTCCACTGAAAATGGGCTTCTACCCAATCAAACTTTCCAGGTAATCATATGTAAATAAATACATATTATTTCTCAAAAGTAATAAGTAGTTATTGTATTTATAATATTTCTTAATTAATGTAGTTTTATGAAAGAGGGAATTAATTTAATACATATTTCATTAAACTGACGTAGTCTTTTGTACATGCAGTATCACTGAAGGCTGTCTGGCATTAATAATGGTCTGAGTGGTATTGTTAACACTTAAGTGCCAATCAAAATGGTGGCCTAAATGAAAATGTAAACACTGGAGGGGTGATAGATATTAATTATATTTTTATCTTACCCATGGTTCAGGAAGTGAAAATAAAATTTTGAAAAAAAGAAAGACATGCTGAACAAAGTTCATAGCCGTTTTATGAATGTTATTATAATGATGGGGATAGTACATGTGCTATTGCAGGCATGGTAATAATTAACCTGAAACATGTTGTGATGCAACAGATAATATTACATAACATTTATTCTGTCCATGTCTACATCATTTCTATACCATCCATAAATCAAGAATTATATACAATACATTCCTTGAGTGATGTACTCAAATCTAGAGTGAAGGAAACAACTATATTCTGAAGACAGTGCACCCACACATGCATGCACATGCTTGTACATGCACTCACGCGCCCACACAGACACACACACACACACACACACACACACACACACACACACACACACACACACACACACACACACACACACACACACACACACACACACACACACACACACACACACAATATTTTAAAGAAAAGAATTTAACCTGTGGCAGTCACTCTGTCTTGCAAACATTCTTAACAACCTAGGGAGGTCTGGCAAAGGTCCAGATTTAAGGATGAACTATGCTAAAGGCCATTAACTTCAAAGCTATTAGCAATAGTCTGGTAGTTAATTAATGGCAAATAAATCATACTAAAAACTATAATGATATGACTAAGTTCTACATTTAATAATCCAGACTTCTGCCCCCACTTATTTAAAAGTTAGCTTTGCTCTTACACCATCTTACTCAAGTGTGCTAACTCTAACCCTAAACATTATGTTACTAAAAACTCATTCCCTAACAGTATCACTACCACAAATCAAAAGGACACAGGACACACACAACACTAAACAAGCAAAACAGTAACTTTATCTTCTTACATAGCCCTTACTCTAATCCAAATCTATGAATACTCAAATATATACATCTGACACTATTAGCCTTCTTACACATTTATTTTCCTCCAGACTCCTGCCTAAAAGTGATTTAGCATTTATGTAGAGGTGAAATTAACAAAATGCATTCAATGTAACTGATTTATCAACATGAGGAAGCAATCCTATAGACAGAATATTGTTAGAAAATGTTCAAAGAGAGATTTTAAGAAAATGTATAACCATCAGACTGAATGCATGAGAAGGGACAATGCACTAAATCAAACTTTTGTATAATAGATTTAAATATATTTGAGAAGAGTATTAATGCTTCTTGTCTATATGACCTTAAAGAGAAATCTTGAATGCCTCACTGTGTTTGCGTTTATATTAGAGACATGTTCTCTAAATGAAAATATGTTGTCAACTAATATATCCAGGTCGTTCACACATTCAACAACAGAATGAGATTCACTATTCTGGATGATTTTGAGGTTCCATGGTACTGAAAGTCATGTCATAACAACAATCAGAAACTGAGATTCAGGGACAGTTATGGCTAAGAGAAAGGCATCATTGTTGGCCCATTAACATGTCACAGACTTGTACACTATCACTGTCAGACTTGATTTCCCTAGTGTTCTGCCTAGTTATCTACACACTAATTCACACATACACACATGCACGCATGCAAGCGCCCACACACACATATAGACACACTCAGAAACCCACACAGACACACACACACACACACACACACACACACACACACACACACATACATCCAGACTGTCAATTCCCAAACTATCATCTCTTGTATGACCACACAGACAGACACACTCTCACTCTCTCACTCATACATTCATGCTTCATTCATACAACTACAGACATGCACATACATGCCCACAAAAACACATAAATATGCCAGCAGGCTTCAATATCTTCTCCTGAAATTTCCAGTGCTGTCAGTATGAGTGACTGGATGAATGCTGTCCTAGAGTAACATTTTACTTGGCTGAGCAATTCTCTGATTACCACAGCAAATCGTGAGACACTTACATTCCTGGGGAAGAATACATGGATAATTAGCATTAGTCACTCCTACAAACTGTAGCATTAATCTACTGCTAACGGTTCTATGAGGCAGAAACCTCAGCAGCAGGGCAGTCTGTGAATCAGAAAGACTTAACACAATGAGGAAACTAATGAGGTAAGATTTCCCATTGTTTAAGGCATTCTGATTCCCAGGGATTGCTTGAAGTTATTTAACGAAGATGTGTAAACAATACTCAAAACATTTTGCCAGAATAGATGTTAATCTAATAGACCTGCACTTAATAATACAGTTATTTTTTTCTACCCTTATAAATATGTACCACTGTTGACTAATTATAGTCTTCTGAAACAAATCCCTTCTTCAAAAATCAGTTTAAAAAGTAGCTCAAAGATCAGTCATGCAATACTTCATAGAACAAATTCAGGACTCACGTAACTTGACTTCTTTCATAGGAAAATAGATTGATTTACACTCAATGTTCAAAAACTTCTCAGATATTATAGTTTATCATACATAGTAGAAAAAAAAAGCCTTTAGAAATGTTAACCATGTCAGCTGAAGATGCATCATACTTGTGTTGATACACTTAAGGCCAAGAAAATATTTATTTATTTATTTATTTTACATTTGTTGACCGGTTTAAAAGGCAGGAGTTTGAGCAGGATGTGGCAGAATTAAAGATGTTAAGATTTGCACTGGGTGTGACGAGGGTGGACAGGATTAGGAATAAGTATATTAGAGGGTCAGCCCAGGTTGGAAGGTTTGGAGACAAAGCCAGAGAGGCATGGTTACATTGGTTTGGACATGTGCTGAGGAGGGATGCTAAGTATATTGGGAAAAAGATGCTAAGGATGAAGCTACCAGGTAACAGGAAAAGAGGAAGGCCTAAGATAAGGTTTATGGATGTGGTGAGAGAGGACATGCAGGTGGTTGGTGTGACAGAGCAAGATGCAGAGGACAGGAAGAAATGGAAACAGGTGATCTGCTGTGGCAACCCCTAATGGGAACAGCCGAAAGAAGATGATGACATTTGTTGACCGGGTTAGTCCAACTGAGCGTTTGGCTCATTTTCAGTGGAGACCCAGGGAGAAAAGCTCCACAGTGAATTTATAAATTTTACATACAACAGTTCAGAATTCATACTTGCAACTAGCCAACAGTTATATGATAACATTTAGAATGAATCATATAGAGAAACACACAGGTCCAATGTCATCATGGAATAATGTGTTCATAATTCCTGTTGGGTTATTTTACATACAACAGTTAAGAATTAATACTTACAGCTAAAACAGACAGTTATAAGATAACATTTACAATAAATCAAACAGAGAAACACTCAGGTCCAATGTCATCATGGAATAACGAGTCCGTATTTCCTGTTGGAATTATATACAGTATTAATACAAATGCAGTAGCAAGGGGATTGGTGCTTACGCAGTGGGACAGAGGGGTAGAAGTCAATTATGACAGACAGGGAGGAGAGGAAAAAGAGGGAGAAGGAGTAGAAGGGAATCATATAGAGGGAGAAATGGTCAATATAAGAAGGAGAGGGCTGATAGAGGGGGAGGTATCAGAAAATAGGGGGGTAGGGTAGTTTCAGGGAGGATAACTACAGTGGGTAGTTTTAGGGAGGATACTATAAATATGTTCCCCATAGTTAAAGCTAAATAATTTCATAGTTGTGGACTCCAGTAAAGAAAGAGTATTTTGAAACATATATAGCTGTAGGTAAGCAAGGTGAAAGGACTGACAACAGATGAGTGCAGACTTTTTGTTCTTGATTAATGAAACCAGGTTGAGAGGACCTTGTTGTGGAGAACTCTGTGGAGAATGGAGCAGGAGGAAATATTAACTGCATATGGCCTGAGTAAAACTTCATCTCTAGCTGCAATAATACAATGGCATCCTTAGCCAAGGGATTGCATCACTAACTTTCAGAACTTATTTAAGAAGATTTGAAGCATATCAAATTTTATGTTTGATAACTGGAGGTGAAGAGTGGCATAACATACTATATGGCAAGGAGAAATACTCCTTTGCTGTGATATGTCTGGCTTTCAAGATTAACAGAAGTCCAAAGTTATGTCATTCTGCCAACATAAAATTACCTTTAGTTATTTTGATGTCAGCTTGGGCTCTGTAGGGGTTCTGGTGGTAAAGTTATCTAAGAGTACAGAGAACTGACTATATGTATGGTTACAAATATAGTATTATAGAGCCAAGAGTGATGATTGGTATTAAAAGAGACTATGGTTACACTGCTTTTTATGTTAAGACTACCCCCGCCCCCAGAATGGAACTTATAGTTAGTTTCTTTGAGGTGTCACTAAGAGTCAAGCTGCTGTTTTCGGGGAATGCATTAGAGGCTCATATTAAAAAAAAAAATCTTTAACACAGAAACATACAGTTATAGTGGTATTGTAATTTGGAAACATTTATGAAAAAAGCTAACAAGCAATGGGGCTAATCCAGATCGCTAATGGCTCCCAACTTTAACCTGCTCTGTGAGTTTGAAGGAGATGCTTATCCTTACTATAAACGGTCATCTTACATATGTGTTTATCAATTTAAGAGTAGTGTGAAGGAGGGTGAATGAATTGTGCTCCTCTGTAGAACTTAACAGAATTAAAAGTTGTTAGATACTTCAGTATAACATGTTTTCTATTTGTAAGTGTGGCAAAATTAAGTTCTAGTGGATTTTATAACTTTTTAACCTTATACTGCTGGTCTTAGCTAGCAAGCACTGTCAACTATTAATCCCTAATGTGAATCTTGATCTAACAGCACTTAGGTGCCATTAACAAGCTTTTGTTAAGGACTCCTAAGCACTGTTATGGGTCTTGGACTATGGAAGTGATTTGCAAGTTTTTATTTTTCTTCAAATTTCAGAGTACAGTTGTGGCACTCCATGCATTACAAATAAGTTCATAGTAAAATGTATTATACTTAGCATATAATGTAATAACACAGATTTCACACTGTAACAAACAGTTGTCTATTAAATTGTAATAAACTGCTGTCTGCTATGGGATGATCACTTCACTGCATCCTCATCTTCATAGATTGGCAAAGATGTTTTCTTTCTAGCACTAATCCCTTGGCAGTATGACATACAATCTCATTCTACAGTAGGATATTATTGCCATGATTCACTCACCTGCATTTTTCTCCCTAAATGTGTTAATTTCATTGGTAGACGACTATTTATTATAAGATTATATCTATTTTATTGCACTGTAGGTGAAGCACTGTACACCCCTCTAAGAATCTAATCCTTCTCCATTTTACTTTTGCTACTTTCCACTTGAGTATCAATGTGTGCAATCAATAGTATTGCATTCTGGTTACTGGGCTGGATGACATGGAATCAGGAAGCAACTGGACAGTTGCTTAGCATACAGTAAACAAAGCACATGTTTATTAAAGTTAATAAATATTAGTCCACTGAAATAACTTAAGTAAAAACAATACATTTTAGAATCAGAAAACATATCTTATATGATAGGGCATAATTATACCAAAAATAAATTGTAAAACACACACACACACACACACACACACACACACACACACACACACACACACACACACACGATCTTTAACCTCTTTTCATAATAAGAAATATTACAATATTAAAACATTGTTAAATACTTAATTTAATATGAAAATTATTTAAAAAATAAAATGACTGCATGTTGTGGTTTCTGCCATTATTGAAGATCTATTGATAGCTGTCCCTATGCAGTTGTTACATGATGTGGTAAAATGATAGATTCTAAAAATGCTTTAACAGTTTGTCTGAATGGTGGTTTAGAAGGTTAAGAGTGACAGCTGTAATTATTTTATGCGAGCAAAATTGATAGAAAACTGAACTGAAGTACTTATGAACATATTCAGGTGTGGATTAAGGGTACCTTAAGTCCTTTGTAGTTTTCAAACCATGGGACCCTATGCATTTTTTGTTTGTTTTTGGAACATGCATAAATGCTTATGTTCTTCTGGATTCACTTTCCTCATATAATACTATTTGAACTGCTGTGCATATAATCTGCCAGTTTCAATGCCTATCAGTTACATCCACTTGACTATGTATACATCAAATGTCCATCTTTATAAAAAAAGGTCACAATTAGCTATTGCAGCTTGCTTTACACAAGTTCATACTAACTATGCAAAGCAAGATGATTAACATTTTAACTTTATTTTTACATAAATTATTCTCATTCTAAGTCAATCATTCTCATTCTAAGACAATACCAGAGCATTGCAGTTATAGACCTTCTGTTGGCTGTGCGTTCCATAGATGTCAAACTGTAGTAATTAAAAATAAATAATTATGGACAAATGTATTTCAGGTTTGCTTCATAATACAACACAGTAGTTAAAAATTTCCAACTTATTTGACAAAAATACATACTAGTACTGCAAAGCCAGACTGTATAAAATGAGCAAGCAAGAAGGTACGTTATTTTCATTCACAGAGCACCCCAACCTGTACTCAACAGGTATAGCCTCCTTGCTGTATATACCTCATGCGACATATGATTATGATGAAAAAGAATACATATCATCCAGGTGCATGAATAAGGGACAAAGTGAAAAAAAGAATTGAGAAACGAAAGCATAGAATCACAGACAGATTTCTATTTTATACTAAAAATGTTGGTAGAATAATTCTGTTTGCATTTGCACGTATTTCTTTTAAAGTTATAAAGTTTGAAACTCAAATATCTAAAATTTTTAATGAGTGTCATACTCAACGGTTTGACATAAACCATACATTTTATGAGGCACAGACTAAAATTGTGATGTAAAAACAGGGGCATTTTGCAATATCAGGGATATCTGAGAGCTATGTAATTTGAATTTTGTTTCAGTAGACAGAAATATTCCAACTTGTTTTATACAAGTGCACATTAGGCAGTCAAAGCCAAATAGTTAACTGAGCAAATAAGTAAAGAAGAGAGTATGTTACTTTCATCCAGTCACCAACTCCAAACAGCAGTTATAGCCACATTGTTGTATACTTATCATATGATTGTGATAGAAAAATAATATGTCTCAACCTCTCAGTTAAAAAATAAATGAATAAATAAATAAATCAAACCAAAAACAATAAGGGACAAAAGCTCAGAATCACAGGCAGCTTTTAAGCATTTCTAGATTAACACTTTTACAGTGGCAAGCATTTTTTGAAGGTTACAAAGTCTTCTGTCATCATTTTGTGACTACAGTCTTCACTGGTTTTCTAGAAATCCACAAATTAAATGAAATGCAAGCCAAAAAATATTAGTCAAAGATAGGGATTTTCTGTGTAATCAGTAACAGTTACAGCTTTGTTTCACACAAGGTTTCTGTGAAACTGGGGACAGTTTCAAACTTGTTTCACACAGTCATCAGACAATAACTATGTCCCTTTCCCCTTATTTAGTGAATGCAGTCCTCACTAGCTTGATACAATAAATGTATGAGACAAATGCAGGGTATTCTGTGAAATCCCAGACACTTTCAACTTTGCTTCATATAAAAGGTTGCCAAAGAATAAATATTTCGACTTATTTTATGTAAATGTACACAAGAACTGCAACCCCACACTTTTAAGAGAACGAACAGCAAGAGGATTAGTTGTTTCCATTAAAAATCAGGGCCACATCTTATTTAGTGACTGCAATCAACAGTGAGTTGCTTGAAGACCACAAATATTATGAGACAAAAATCAGTGACATTCTGTAAAATCAAATACAGTTTCAACATTGTTTCATGCAATCACCAGAAAATTAATATCCCATTGTTTTTCATGCACATATCCACTAGTCCCAAGAAGCCATTCTTTAAAATGAACAATTTTACAATGGCAGGTTATCTGTATTCTAAGGGAGCATGCTGACTGGATTGCCCAATTAGCACGCCAGCTGTAAATTGAGCATATACCAGCAGAATAAAGTTCAGCCACTAAAGCACCATTGAGCTGAAGTACCATTGAGCGGTTGAACTTTCTATTAGAATATGCTGAGGAACAGTACAAAATAAAAGAAAAATCAGGTACATTCTCAAAAATAAAGAAACAGAAACATCCTGATGTTCCTCCTATTTGTATACTGACTCTCATAAAATGTCAACAGAAAAAAAACAGCAATGGAGATTCACTTTTCTTCATAAATGCAGAGGAACACTTCAGAGCCCTTCTACAAAGACATTATTCAAAAAGGTAAGCAATGTCTTTCTTAAGTAATGTCATTGTATAATAGCAATAATCCACACCTGGGTGTGGTTATATTGGGATTTACCCATGGTTGGCTTTGTTAAATCACTCAGGTTTCACCTTCTTGATCAAACCATGCCATCTCTGGATAAATCCTGATATGCCCACACCCAGTCATGGATTATTGCTTTTAATAAGAGTACAAGTTGCTTCCAACCCCAGACAGCACCCCACCCTTTTTTTAGAGACAGCCATCTTCAATGAGTTATCAGAGAACAACATACTGTATGAAACACTGACTAAAAACAAGAGGCACAATGAGAGACTGTAACTTTGTTGCATGCTGAAATAGTAGCTAGAGTAAACAACTCAATGCATTTCACACAGATGAAGTCAAACTTTAAGCAGATCAAATGTAATATTTCTTTCTTCTAAAGCCAGCCCATAGCCCCCTTTGTTTGTAGAATGCATTTCTCGATAACTATATCTAATTGCTTGTTAGGATATATTTAAAAAAATCCCCTGTGAAATTAAAATTCTTAGTACAGGTGTTCTGAAAATACTAATGATGGTGATAATAATAATAATAAAACTAATAATAAAGATGATGATGATGATGATGATGGTAACAGCAGCAGCAGCAATAACAGCAATAAAAAAAGCTTCCATCATAGACAGACATGATTTTGTTCATCCACAGCAAAGCCGCATCCCCTATTACTAAATGACTTAACTGCAATTGTGATGCAGGATTGAAGTATTAGATGCCAGACTCAATGTAGTTGAGGAATCACTTAGGGATCAGCAGGATAAGTAAGAAGCTAAAAAAAAAACAAAACAAAAAAAAAACATTCCCCTGAATGAAGCACCTGAAGGTTTGAAAGGGTGAGCAGTTAGTGATAACACTCTTAAGTGACTGAACAACAATGTCAATCAAAGATTTGAAGATAGAGACGACTTATAGGATGACCTGTTCACTGGATAATCATTGCACCCAGTGGCAGATTATTTAAAGGTTCAGTATATTTCAGCAGAAAAAAAAGATCCTATCGTGTTTGTGAAAACTAGGGGCCAGATGGATATGAGTTCCTCCTAAATATTTGTAGATCAGGACTACTCTGCTATTATGAGAAGAAAGATAGCAGCTTTCCTTACAGTGATATGCCATGCATGGCATAAGGGTGAACCTGCATTATCCAGCAATATATAAACTATTCTTTCTAAATGGGTGAAAAATGAGAGGCAATCCTTAAAAACGCTGAGAGATCATTAGAGAAGAAGGGATCTCTTCTTCATCCCTTACTCACCTAGCTGGGGATTGTCTGGCATAACAAGAAGTTCCACAAGGCTGGAACAAAATGGAACCCCTAGAGCACAGATAGGGAAAGGCTTTACCATTGTTTAAAAAATACCAGGTTTTGAAGGAGTGAGCCAAGATGAAACAATATCTTTATCTGAAATAATGTGCTGTTTGGAGAAATGGGGACAGGAAAATAAATTACTGGTGATTCTGTTAAATAGGTGACTCTCATTAAATATAAAATAAACAGGAAAATCTTTACACTTATGCTGAAACTTGTGACAAGATATTAAATGATATCTTACAACATATTTGTAGTATTTAGATTCTTACTATATTGTTAACTACAAAGTTGGAGTTGGAGAAAAAATGTAAAACGTGTTCTTTGAGTATTATAAGTTAAAGCTGTGGAATCAGTGTTAACCAGAGTATAAGGACTTAAGAGACTTGCACAGATATCTGTATAAAAAGTTATAGAATTTGGCATTTTAATCAGGAAGACACCAAAGAAGCAGATGGGCAAGACAGACTTATAATATATACCCAGATGATGAAGGTCATAAGAGCATCTGAATTCATTGATTTTAGGGGGGGAGTGGGTGCCTATTTTGGGATATGTACATCAACTACTTGGAAGAACATATTAAGATTCTGTACTTGGTTATCTTATAAAGTTGGTTGGTTAATATCTTTAAACTAGTTGATTATATATTTAGATTAAAACAAGTTAAATTTGACTTGTGTTAGTGGAATGTCCACAGGGAAAACACTGCCTACGCAGAAAAGCAAAACCTAAAGCTACAGTGCAAAAGAGTCATGCATTGAGGAAAGATTAAAGGGGTGTATCACAGATGGAAGAGGGAAAGAAAAATGCAATCCCAATGAAGGAACTAGTGTTGCTCAACTGGAATATGAATAGACTGACAACTCCAGTCAAACAGGAAAGTGAACCTTTCACCCCTGGGATTCCCGATACTGGCTAAGATTCTTTCCGCCCCTATAGTGCCTTTTTTAAGCATGGTTCAAATGACAAATTCACCACCGTCACAAAAACAGCCAAGCAAAAACTGAGGGTGATGCTACTCAATGCTAGAAGTCTAAATCTCAAAATGCACTCACTCGAGGCACTCCTTAAAATGGAGAACATCGATATCTGTGTAGTGACTGAGACCTGGATCAAGGCTCCAGAGAGCACCCCTGCACTACCAGGCTATAAGTCATACCACAGTTTTTGACCATGTAACCCGGACCGGAACACCAAAGGAAGAGATGTGTCCATATTCATTAAGGATATCCACACCTCCAGGCTAGTTGCTCAGCATAATATATCCGAGGTTATCTAAGGGCAACTAACTCTGGGCAAAACTGCAATCCAAATTGTAGCTTGCTACAGATCCCCCACATGCCCCAGGACTCCCACTCCTCTTTTCTTTATGTACTGGAAAATATTAGGGTTCAACCAAACACCCTAATAATGGGCGATTTTAACTACCCCACCATTAACTGGGAAAACTACTCATGTACCAACTCCTTCGTTCAACGCTTTCTGGAATTCATAAACTCCAATGCCCTGGATCAACTTATACACACCCCCACCAGGGGCAACAATATCCTAGATCTAGCCATTACCAACATGAGTGACCGGAGTTCCACACATGAAGACAACGCATCATTGGTACAATCCAACCATAAGCTAATCACCCTAGATATCCACATCCTGCCCCCACCCCCTATTAAAGAAACCATGGCAAAAATGTCTCCAAAGCCAACTTCATGCTTCTTAAGAGAGAAGTGGAGAACTTCATGACACCCTTGCAGATGGACAATACAGTTATGACTACTGAATCCTACACAATTGCACTTTATATGCACTTACACGAGTGCATGGATCGTGCTATCTCAAACAGAACCAAGACGCTATCCTCCAAAAAAAGGAAGCCAATCTAGTGGTCCCCTGCCATAAGCAAACTCTACAACAGAAGGAAGAAACTGTTGCAAAAGAAAGTAAAATCCCATGAGTGGAGGAGCTCTCTGGTCAGCCTCAGTAAGAAGCTGAGATCCCTGATAAAATCCTCCAAAGCTAGTTACGAAAACAAAATCACCACTGATTCTAAAGACAACCACAAAGCATTCTATAGCTATGTCAAGAATCTCAATGGCAACACTCAGATCTGCTCTGAGTTACAGCACAATGGCACTAAATATACAGAACCAACTGATATTGCCAACATCCTGACAGATAGGTTCAATGCTAACTTTACCCCCCTCTCAACCCTAAAGGGCCCATCTCTATACCGGAGGAATGCAAAATTCCCATAATCACGGCTGCACAAGTAAAAAACACATTCTCCAAAGCACAGAACACAGCATCCATGGGAGCAGGCAACATCCCAGGCTGCATTCTACACGAACTACAGAACAAACTGGCACCCCACCTAAGTACAATGTTCAATCATAGCCTCACCTCAGGCTTTGTGCCTGCTGAATTGCGCACAGTGACAGTTGTCCCACTCCACAAGGGGGGAGCCACCACAGACCCCGGCAACTACCACCCCATAATTCTGATGAACCTGGTCTGCAAGGCCATGGAACGTATCATCATGGAACATATAAACAAAGACATTGGTAATCTCCAAACTCTAGACCCCACCCAGTTTGGGTTTGTAAAAGGCAGATCATACCTCCTAAACCTAAAAGACTTCTTTGAAGCAATCATCAAAGCCGTTGACAAGGGTAAGGTGATTCACACAGCCTATCTAGATCTTGCCAAGGCTTTCAACACCATCCCCCACTTTGGAATTATAAATAAACTCACTAATCTAGGTATAAATCCCTATGTGACAAGATGGGCTGCCAACTGGCTCACTGACAGAACCCACACTGTGAAAGTAGCAGACTCCAAATCCGACTTCAGACCAGTGACAAGTGGAGTACCACAGGGTTCAATCCTGAGACCTCTTCTGTTTGGGATCTACTTCTCTGAAGTACAGGCTAACACAGAAGGTCTTTGGCTAATGAAGTTTGCAGATGACTGCAAACTAGGAGCCATAATTGAAACTCCTAACAATGTGGACATCCTACAAAAGGGCCTCACTGAGACAGATGCCTGGTGTCAAAGCCATGGCCTCAAGCTCAATGCCAAAAAGTGCATTGTCATCCCCTTTGGTAAAATCTCTGTACTCATGAACTACAACATAGGCAGTAGTATACTTAACACTGAAAGTGTGATAAGAGACCTTGGGACACAGGTGGACAGTAGTCTCTCCTTTGATAATCACATTGTCACAGTAGTCAGGAAATCCTTCTACGTGGCACACCTCATCACAAAAGGTTTCTCATCCAGAAAAAAATAGGTTATTGTTCCCCTGTACTCATCACTTATTAGACTCATTATAGAGTACAATGCCCCTTTTGGTATGTACCTCACAAGACATCTACAACAACTGGAAAGGCTGCAGAAATACCTCACAAAGAGGATTACTGACCTCAAACAGATGCCCTATGCAGACCGTCTCAAAAAACTCCAGCTTTACTCAGTCGCATATTGCCTACTCAGAGGTGATCTCTGCCTAACATACAAGGCTATGTCAAACCCAGAGCTGTTGGACATATTCCACTTAAAGAAATCCCAATCCCTCTGAGCTACATGCTCTAGGGACCTAAACCTTGTCACCACAATAAACAGAACATGCCAGAGGGATAGATTCCTGTCCCGGAGACTTCCCATACTCTGGAATAAACTACCTATCTATATCAAACAAAGCTCCTCATTAGCACTCTGCTCGACAGTGGCACAGGAAAATAATTTTCTTGGGTGGCAAAAGCCAGGGTACCTTTTTGGATGGGCTTGTATAGGCCCTAGGGCCAATAGCCTAGTACCTTTCCTATGAACCTATGAATCCTGGGGATCACGAGGAGGGAGGACACAACTATTGAGGCCTTACAGGAGATGCACTTAAATAATTAACAACACATGTAGGAGGTTTGAAGTGCAGACTGATTCTGTATATAAAGGCACAGAAGGAGTGCAACAGCTATTTAATAAAAAAGGTGCTTCCCTTCAAGATTGTAAGAAAAATGGAAGATGAAAAGGAAAGATACTTGGGGAGATAAGGGTTACACTTTTGGCCAGGTGTTGATGAAAGTTGGAGTGTGTATCCTTATCAGAGCTAGAGAAAGAAAAATCGAGGTGATTACGAGGTACATCCTAAGGTTTCATGAATGCGACCTTATAGTTGTAGGGAAGTGCAATCAAGTACACTGGACATATGACATGAAGGATACGAAACAGAAAGAGAGGTTAACTGTGGATGAGAAAAATACCAGGGGGATTATTAAAACATCTGGGTGAGTGAATATTTGATGGCTAAGAGATCAAGCAGAAAGATAAGTTGGTTTTATACTTTATTCATCAAGGTGTATAACCTGAAATAAATGTCTTTGCCATTTTAATCAACCAGTGCTACACCAGACAAATGTCAAATATCTCAGTCACTCATTTATGTTCCAAATCTTCTTGCACCTTTCATTGTAATCTTTACTCATTAGAGCTTTCATTAATGTATTTTATTATGTAGTAGCTGCATACAGAGGAAGTAGTTATAGTAACAGTGCTGTTAACTGAACCAACCAGTAGCTAAAGGTTACTCAGACATCTGTAACTCTGAAGAATGAATTTTACTGTCCTTTGTACCTCTGAACTTAGAGGTGTTTCTTTCCATTTTAATGGCAGAATTAAGGCAGACTACACTGTTTACTTATAAACGTTTACTGATTTCTGATTATCTGAGCTACTGGATATTTGACCTGACTTCTGCACTCTTCTAAGTATTTCAATTCATTTTTGGACTGCTGGATCTTTAAACTGACTTCTGTACTCAATCCCTTGAGTATCCAGATCACACTGCCTTCTGACTAGAAAGTATTGCTCATAATACTAAAACCCTTTAAATTTCCTGCAAGTTCTACATGCCTCCTTAACCTTGGTTCCCAAGCCGTATAACATCTAAACAAGATGAGTTTTTGTACCAAATGTTCTGTACACCCTGTTAGTACAACTCATCCTTATCAGTGTGTTGGCCTGACGGTTATTTCACGGAGCTCATTTGTATCCTTCACTGAAACATTTGTTTCTACTGAAACTGTACTTACTAAAACTGCATGTAATATGTGAAATATGAAATGAAGATATAGGCATGCTTTGGTATGGCTGCATTTAATTTATTTATTTGTGTTTCTCACTGAACATTAACTCAACTGAACGTTATGGCTGTGTCTCTACAGAGTACTTGTTAGAATTTCTGTGTTGCCATTGATAGCAATGGGGGGTAGTTTCACCTCATCACTGATATCCTGTCCTGCCTTATATAAGTGGTACATTTTGGGCTATTTCTGCTTATTAGCTGAGCTTTGCTCTGGCTAAGATCTACCTGACATCAATTGGATGTATAAGTGAATTTAAGTACACTTTTATCTGCTCTTTTTCATACAGTTCTGCATTTAATTTCTTTATTTGTGTTTCTCACTGAATATTAACTCGACTGAAAGTTGCGGCTGTGTCTCTACAGTTACAGTTAGTTCCCCACCCACCCTCCCTGTTCCTTTGCTCAAGCTAAAATCTACCTGAAATCAAATGGAAATATAAGTGAATTTAAGGACACTTTTATTTGCACTTTTTCATTAAGTTATGCATTTAATTTATTTATTTGTGTTTCTCACTGAATATTACTTCGACTGAAAGTTGTGTCTGTGTCTCTACAGTTACAATTTGTTCCCTACCCACCCTGCCTCTTCTTGTTGTGGTGTTAATATTGGTGGTTTTGAAACTGCCCTCTTGTAAATTTCTATTTGGATACTCCTTCTGGGCCCATCTCATTTGCTCACTCAACTGAGTGCAATGAGATCATATTCTGATTTCAGGCACTCCTACTGTATACAAAGAAAGCATTTGGGAAGGACAACCCCTGTAGCCTTTTAATCCTGCTCTGTTCCTCCCTCAAAAATAAATAAATAAATAAATAAAATATATACATATTTTATTCAGCTGCTCTTAGTGTAACTGTCTTAGTTGCTGTTCTGCGTGCTATCTGTTCAGTCACTCTTACTCTGCACTATTACTGCTTGTTAGTAGCCTTCTAATTTACTGCCTTCTGCACTTGTTATTTAGTCATTTGTTAATTTAATTGCATTTATTTAAACTGTATTTGTCATAATATTGCTACATACTCAAGTGTGCTAGCCTGCACTGCAATTTGAATTCTATTTACTGCTGTTTTAGCTACTTTTCTGTAAAAAAAAAAACTATTCTAAGCTTGTTTCCTGCCTTTCCTGTAACTAGTCTAGTCCAGATACAGACTTGCTGCATCCAGGACTGTTGGTAAGCTTCTGTGCCCCCCAAGCCTTTCTGTGTTGGAGGGAAGCCTTCAAGCTTATCAGTGGGAGTGGTAAGCATTAGGTAGCCTATCTACCACAAGAGGAGTGGTCCCTGGTCCAGAAATTGTAGCTATTGGCTGTGAAGTTTTTTTTCATCTCTTTCAACTTTCCGGTTTGAAAGCCACACTTGCGCCTGTTTCCCGCCTTTCCTAACGCTAGCCTAGTGCGGTTACAAAGTTGCTGTATCCAGGATTGTTAGTAAGCTTCTGAGCCCCCCAAGCCTTTCTGTGTTGGAGGGAAGCCTTCAAGCTTATCAGTGATAGTGGTAAGCATTAGGTAGCCTATTTACCACAAGAGGAGTGGTTCCTGGCCCAGAAATTGTAGCTATTGGCTGTGGTGCACAGTTTTTTCCATCTCTTTCAACTTTCTGGTTTAAAAGCTGCATCTGCACTTGTTTCCCACCTTTCCTGTAACTAGCCTAGGCCAGATACAGAGTTGCTGTATCCAGGACTGTTGGTAAGCTTCTGAGCCTTACAAGCCTTTCTGTGTTGGAGGAAAGCCTTCTAGCTTATCATGGGAGTGGTAAGCACTAGGTAGCCTGTCTACCACAAGAGGAGTGGTTCTTGGCCCAGAATTTGTAGTTTATTGACCATTTGGACAGTTTGCCCATCTCTTTCAACTTTCTGGTTTAAAAGACCACGTCTGCGCTTGTTTCCCATCTTTCCTGTAACTAACCTACTGAGAAGCACTAGAAAGCATTAAACTAATACAAGCCTTCTAGCTTAGAAGAGAGAATTTGGAGTGATTAAGTATCAGTTTTCTGTACTTTCTTGCTGTACTTAACTGTTTTCCACCTAAACACCAATTTTCCAGCGTTCATTGTGATTCAAAAGCTTGTTTTTTTCACATATTGTACTTATTTGACTGTCTACACTTTTAAAAAGTCATTTTTTTGTTTAAATAATTTGTTTTAACTGTTGTGGGCTACACACTAAAGTGTGATAGCCTTTTCTGATCATTTGTAGTCGTTTAAAGCTGTTTTAAGTGTATTTTTACTGTTTTTGCCTTATCTTTTAAAAAACAAACAAAAAAAAAAAATCCTTGTTTCCCGCCTTTCTAAGCTAGTATAGTCCAGTTTTCGGGCTAGTGCTGAATTCAGGGCTGTGTTACAAGTTTCTGAGTTGCCCATACCTTATTTGGATAGAAGGAAGTTTCTCAGTTCACTTGTGAGAGAGGGGAGCTTTGAGCAGCCTATCTGTCCCTGGAGGAGTGGTTCCAACCCATAAGTTAGTAGTTTATTGGCAATTTTGGGCTAATTTCTATCTCTTTCATTTCCCTGCTATAAAAACTGCGTTTGCATGGTTTTGTGCACTGGGCAGTGCTGGTTAGCTAGGGTTAAATTATCCCCTAGCTCTACTAAGTCTCCTCTTCAATTTTTCCCTTGAAACTAGTCTAACTCTCAACCTAAGTACTCAAAAAGTATCCTACAGCCCAGCACTTGCTCAGACCTAATAGCAAGCACTAATGTACCCTGACACTTGATTGCTCAGCAGGGCAAGGCTCTTTATTCACCCCTCACCAACCAAGCAACTAAGCAGCTCACCCTACTATTCAGGCATGTACTCTCCAGTCCAGCTGGTGAATCTGGGTATCCTGAGGCATGTTACAACCACCTCATCTACACAGACAGCCCTCAATTCCTACCACAAAACACTAACATATGTGAGAGATGCAATTATACAGCCAAACTTTAGGCTAAGCAGTCTCCACCCAAGACTAGAACAGACAGTCAAGAGGAGAAGGTTAACACTTGCACTACACCTCCAGCCACACATAGACCTACTAAACCAGCACTGGCAAAAATACACATAAATACACAAAATCATACTCGGAGGCTCTAAATAAAAACCTGTAAAAGCATCAGAGACCTCCAAAGCAGACACCCAAATAACCTTCACCTCCCATCACAAACCAGACTACACATAAAGCACAAAATCAGTATGCTGCACAATCACAGCCCTTAAGGCAAAATAACATATCTAATACACTAGTAATAGGTGATTCTATAGTCAGGCACACTGACTTCCCACTCACTAGGCTGGACAAGCAGAAGGTTACTGTTAGCTGCCTGTCGGGAGCAAGAATCCGCCACAAAACAAAAGCACTCAGGTCACTCCAGAATAAGTACAGATATGATTTTGTCATTGTTCATGTTGGTGTGAATGACCTGAGACGTACCTCCCTGGACTACATGAAAAGAGACATGGAAGAGCTCTCTGATCATGTAGCCCAGGCTGGTATGACCCTGACCCTGAGTAGCATCCTGCCCTCACCAAGAATGATGCCTCAGTATAAAGAAAAAATGATCAATTTCAACAATTGGCTAAGCTTCTGGTGTCATTCAAAGGGGATCCAGTGTCTGTGAGCCTGGGATGACATGCTAGACAAGCCGTGTTGCTTCACAAGAGATGGCTTGCACCTGTCAATTCTAGACTTTCGAATACTGGCAAAGGCTCTTGCTGCCCCCATAGTGCCTTTTTTAGGCAAGGCTCAAAAGTCAAACCCACCTCTATAAACAGCACAATTAACAAATAACTGAAGGTTATGCTACTCAATGCCAGGAGTTTAAATCTCAAAATGCATGCATTCAAAGTACTTCTCAGTATAGAGAATGTTGACATCTGTGCACTAACTGAAACCTGATTCAAGGCTCCAGAGAGCACCCCAGCACTACCAGGCTACAACTCATACCACACGTTTCGGCCACAGAACATGGACCAAAACACAAAAGGAGGGGGTGTATCCATATTCATCAAGGATACCTACACCTCCAGGTTAGTGGCGCAGCATGATACCTCTGACATCATCCATGTGCAACTAATATCGGGCAAATCTGCAATGCAAATTGTGGCCTGCTAGAGATCACCCTCCATGACCCAGGACCACCACTCCACTTTTCTGGAGACACTGGAAAACATGAAGGTTCTACCGAACACCCTGATATTGGGCGATTTCAATTACCCTACCATTAACTGGGAAAACTGCTGAAGTACAAATTCCCAGGCCCAGCGCTTCCTGGAATTCATCAATCAACTCAAATGCCCTGGATCAGCTGGTAAACTCTCCTACCAGAGGTGAAAACATATTGGACCTGGTCATCACAAACATGGGCGACAGGTATTCCACACTGGTGGTCAACCCATCACTGGTTAGATCAGACCATAAGCTAATCACTCTGAATGTCCACACCCCACCACCACCTCCAACTAAGGAAACCACAGTAAAAAACTTTTCTAAAGCAAACTTCACCTTACTTAAGACAGGGGCGGTAAGTTTCACAGCCTCCACGCTAAAGGATAATGCTGCCCAAGATGCAGAAACCTTTCCAAATGCACTTTATGAGCACCTACAAGGAAGCATGGATCATGCCATCCCTAACAAAACCAAGACTCACTCCTCTAAAGGAAGGAATCCAGTCTGTTGGACTCCTGCCATAAACAGGCTATAAAATAGAAGGAGGAAACTAGTTCAGAAAAAGAGCAAATCCCAAGAAGGAAAGACATCCCTGATCAGTATCAGTCAGAAACTAAGGTCCCTAATAAAATCATCTAAGGCTAACTTCGAAAGAAAAATAGCCAAGGATTCAAAAGATAATCGCAAAACCTTCTTTAGCTATGTTAAGAATCTAAGTGGCAACTCACAGATATGCACTGAACTAGTGTAAAATAGCACAAAATATACTGAACCTACTGATATTGCCAACATCCTGGCAGATAGATTCAGTGCAAACTTCAACCCCCTCTCACCCCCAAAAGGGCCCACAACAATACTGAAAAGAAATCCCAGACACACAGGTTAAAATAGCCTTTTAAAAAGCCAAAAACACAGTGTCAGTGGGGCCAGATGGTGTCCCAGGCTGTCTTGCATGAACTACAGAATGAACTAACCCCAACCTAAACACGCTGTTCAACCTCAGCCTCTCCACAGGCTACGTGCCCATAGAATGGTGCACAACAACGGTTATTCCACTCCACAAAGGAGGGGCCACAACTGACTCTGGTAACTATCGCCCCATAGGCCTGACTAGCCTGGTATGCAAGGCTATGGAGTGTATCATCATGGAACTCATTAACAAAGACATTGGGAACCGCCAAACACTTGACCCAACCCAGTTCAGCTTTGTTAAGGGCAGATCATGCTTACTTAACCTAGTTGACTTCTTCAAGACAGTCACCAAGGCCATAGACAAGGGATAGGTTGTTCACACAGCCTAACTTGACCTTGCCAAGGCTTTCAACACCATTCCCCATGTGGGTATTACAGAAAAACTCACCAGCCTGAACATAAACCCCTACATCATGAGATGGGTTGCCAGTTGGCTTACAGACAGAACTCACACGGTAAGAATAGCGGGCTCCAGGTCCGACTCTTAACCAGTCACAAGTGGTGTCCCACAAGGCTAGGTCCTGGGACCGCTACTGTTCGGCATATACTTCTCAGAAGTACAGGCAAACACAGGAGGACTATGGCTTACCAAGTTCTCCAATGACTGCAAACTGGGATCCATAATTGACTCTCCGGCTGACATGGACATCCTCCAAAAGGGTCTTACTGAGACGGACACCTGGTGTCAAAGTCATGGCCTCAAGCTTAATGCCAAAAAATTCATAGTCATCCCGCTTTCAGAAAAACAAAAAACACCCACGAATTACCACATAGGTGGCAGCCCGCTTAATACAGAAGAGGTAATAAGAGATCTGGGGACTCAGGTAGATAGTAATCCCTCCTTTGACAATCATATTGCCAGAGTAGTTAGGAAATCCTTCTATGTGGCCCATCTAATTACTAAAGGGTTCGCATCTATAAATAAAAAGGTTATAGTGCCTCTCTACTCATCACTCATTAGACCCATCATAGAGTACAATGCCCCATTTGGGATGTACCTCACAAGACACTTCCAACAGCTGGGGAGACCACAAAAGTACCTCACCAAGAGAATTACTGGCCTCAAACATATGTCCTTTGCAGTCCGACTGAAAAAACTCCAGCTGTACTCAGTGGCATATCGCTTACTCAGAGGTGATCTCTGCCTGACATACAAAGCCATGTCCAACTCAGAATCGATGGACATGCCCCACCTAAAGAAATCCAAGTCACTGCGCTCCACATGCTCTTGTGAGCTAAACCTCACCACAACAATAAATAGAACATGCAGGAGGGATAGATTCCTGTCACAGAGACTCCCCATGCTTTGGAACAAAATTCAAAACTACATTAGGCAGAGCCCCTCACTAACACTCTTCAAGAGAAACCTTGATGAGTGGATGGGTAACAGAAAATACACCCCTGGGATCACTTCATTGGCTCTGCTTGACAGAGGTTCAGTTAATTAATCAATGGGGCGGCGAAAGCCGTGACACTCTGGCTAGGCTTATAAATGCCCTTGGGCAGATAGCCTTGTACCTACCTATGAACCTATGAATTTCTAGGCCTATTCAAAGGGAATACTATATTTATGTAGGATTTATTCTGGCAAAACTATATTTATGTCAGGCCTATTTTAAAAACTCTTCATGAAATCACTGAATTGGTATTTGCTTCTATAATTACTTTATAAATGTAATACTATAGACTCTAAATATATACTATAATGATCATTACAACTAATATAGTTATTGGAAAATAATTCCTATTTTTAGTTAAATAAACTTGCACTTTTAATGTGTACCATTAGGTGTGAAATGAAACACATCTAATAACTGGTGTTACTTATTGTATGCAAAAAGATCCACATTAATTTGGTGATCATGAAGGGATTCACATCTAGATCAGGGGAGGTCATCGTGCCTCTTTACTTATCCCTCATCAGGCCCATAATTGAGTACAATGCCCCTTTTGGGATGTACCTGACCAGACACCTGCAGCAACTGGAAAGACCCCATAAGTACCTCACCAAGAGGATCAAAGGGTTCAAACAGATGCCATATGCTGCCCGGTTAAAGAAACTCCAGCTCTACTCAGTGGCATACCGCCTGCTCAGAGGCGATCTGTGCCTGACGTATAAAGCCATGTCCAACCCGGAATTAATGGACATGCTGCACCTCAGAAAATCCAAATCGCATAGAGCTACGCGCTTGACAGACTTGAACCTCAGCACTGAAATAAATAGGACATGCTGGAGGGACAGATTCATAACCCAGAGGCTCCCTTCACTCTGGAATAAAATCCCAGTCCAGGTTAGGCAGAGTCCCTCATTGACTCTATTCAAGAGGAATCTTGATGAGTGGATGGGAGATTGTAGGTTTACCCCGGGTATCACTTTTGTGTCACTGTTAGACAGAGGCACATTATACTAACCTTGAAAAAGGGCATAGCAAAATTTATTTAAAATGGGTGGCGAAAGCCAAACACACTCTGGCTAGGCTTATAAATGCCCTAGGGCAGATAACCTAGTATGAACCTAGGAACCTATGAACCTATAGGCTGTATTAATTTGTTTCTGTAAATCATTAGCTAAATTAGTTAAACCTTTAACTAATAATTCTATAAACTTAACTTTTTAATCTCTATGTGCTGTAATATTAAGTAAATTTATTAAAACCTATGTTTGCTGAATTTCAGATCTGTATATCTGCATTCTCTGTCAGTGTCTTTTTAACTTTCTGGCTAATGTACATTAATCATTATGTAACATGTACCATATTCTGTAACAAATGAAGCCTGACTTGTCATGACTTGAATATGTTAAATTACTATTACTACGTATTTTAGGCAATTATTTAATATATCTAAATATGCCTGTTACAAATAATTATGTTGCTTTACCCTTAAAACTAATGACTGAGTAATATGGGCTGAGATCTAATTCTACAAAGTCTGTTCTGATTGTATATGGATTGATATACAAACACAAAGACACTCCTGAGGAACCACAAATTATCTAGCTATCCCCCTCCGGCTAGGCTATAAGGTAGTAATCACTGCCCCAAACTACTCTTATCAGCTACTGAAAAGGCCCTTACCAAAGGGTGTCCAATTATTACTGTGCAATGTTATTATCCAATTAGTAAGTGTGACGGACAGCAAAGCTTATTTGGTGTGGCTTTGTACAGTATCACTATATACATGCAATGCACTCTAGAGCTTAAATTATCTCTACACAAAACAGCCACAGTTGAAATGTTTAAAAATGTTTAATAATAAATAATAAAAACACAAGACAAATCTTCTCAATTCAACACAGTGCTAGTCAACAGTTCAGAAATCACAGGAAAATGCTTAAAATAATAGTGTAGAATAGTATGACATAAATATAGAAAACAGCAAGACTAAATCTGACTAAATTCCTATCTAACTCTAAGAGCAATCACAGTTCTAAATAAACTTACATATATAGTGAAGGCAGAGTACTGGTAAGTGGTCAGGTCTGAAGACAAAAGCAAAATGCTCTGATACTCCCACTCTGAGAAAGTCTTAAAAATAATACATCACTGCTGACTCATTTTAGATTACATCATTCTTCTCTGGTTCCCAGGCTAACAAAAACTCAGAGGTTTAACATTTCTTTGACCTTGCACCTAGCCAGAAAACTACAGCAATAAAATACATTATATATGCAAAATCTAGCATTTAACTCTGGTCTCAAAACAACAGAAGAAATTCCTCAGTCCAGACATTATATCTCCGAGCTTTGAAATCAAACACTCATACAATGCTTGACTTATCAGCTTTCTTCTAGCAAAGTGCACTGTGGTTACATTTTTGAAGTTCAACATTTAACAGTTTTCTTACATTTAAGAGGGCAAGTATGTTGATTATATTCATATTTGCAATGACATAGAATTATCTACAAAATTCAATCTAGCTAGGCTGGCAGCCTTCACATATCTTCACATATCTTACCCCCCGAGAGCTCAAGCTAGTTTTTCAAGTGACCCTTGAGAAATGTTGCTTGAGAAAGTTAGGGCTATCTGAGTACACCTTACCTCTTTCCCTGTTTTGAGATCCCATCTGCATTGGTGTTGCTAACCCCACTGCGGTGCTGCACTGACATATCATATCATATGCTTACAGCCCTAGGCACCATCTTAGCAACTTGACATTTTGCTGGCTGGCCGGCTCAGTGTAACCATGTTAGGGGGTTGTGTTCTGTAACTACAGTGAATTTTCTTCCATACAGATACGGCTGAAGTTTCTGCAGTGCCCACACTATGGCTAGACATTCCTTTTCTACAGTGCATAGCATTCCTCCTTGGGTTGAAACCTATGACTCAGATAAACTACTGGGTGCTCTTCTCCATCTAAAGAAATCTGACTAAGCACAGCCCCCACCCCATGGTTCAAAGCATCCACCTGCACAACAAATTCTTTGCTGTAATCTGGACTGGCTAACACAGGGGGACATCCCAAAGGTTCTTTAATCTTCTGTAATGCTTGCTCACATGCTAGGGTCCACACTAACTTATCTGGCCTGTTTTGCCTGGTCAGGTCTGTGAGGGTGAGCAAATATGGTACTATAACTAGGGACAAACTTTCTGTAGCACCCTGCTGTCCCTAAAAATGCCCTCTCTTGATTTTTGGTAACAGGTGCATGCCATGCCTGAATGGCTTCCACTTTGGCAGGTTCTGGCATGATCTTACCACCCCCTACTCTATGTCCCAGGTAGGAGACCTCTGCCATACCCACCTGACATTTGCTTGGCTTAATGGTCAACCCTGCCCTCTGTAGTCTGCCCAGCACCTCCCTGATGTGTTGAATGTGCTCTCTTCAGGAATGGTTGTAGATGGCAATACCATCTAGGTAATCAAGGGCAAACCCTCCTCCTCCTGTGAGGATATGATCTACCAGCCTCTGGAAACTCACTGGGGCATTTCTTATCCCAAAAGTCATCTTTGTGAACTCATACAAGCTAAAAGGAGTCACAAAGGCTGACCTCTCTAGCACTGGGAGTCAAGAGCACCTGCCAGTAACCCTTGGTAAGATCAATGGTTGAAAGGTACTTAGCTCCACCCAGCTGCTATAGGGCCTCATCTGTCCTAGGCATGAGGTAAGCATCTGAATCTGTGTGGCTATTTAATTTTCTGTAGTCCACACATAACCTGATGCTGCCATCTCTCTTGGGCAGCAGCACCACTGGGGAGGCCCAGAGACTGTTGGACATTTGAATTACCCCCAGTTCCAACATCTCATGTGTCTCCTCCCTCGGAGTCTGTTTGACTCTCTCAGGCACCCTCTAGTGGCCCTGCTGAATAGCTCTTTGTAGTCCTGCATCCACCAGGTGCTGCACCATAATGGTGCACCCTGGTTTCCCAGTGAACATGTCCCCAAACTCCTGTAAGACTGCTCGGATTTCTTGAACCTGGGTAGGAGATAGCTGCTGGGACATTGCTTGTCCCCTCCACTGAGATGTCAGTCATAGCTCCACTGAGGAGATCAGTCAGCAGATCTCCCTCAGTCTCCTCCTGTAATCCACTGCAAATACTCAGCACAAGGGCCTCACTATCATGGCAAGGTTTCATCATGTTAACATGGTACAATTTGTGCTCCTGCCTAGCAGTTCCACCATGTAGTTAGCATCACTTACCTTTCTTACCTCCTAGTAGGGTCCCCCCCAAGCTGCTTGCAGCTTGTTGTGTCTGACAGGAATGAGAACCATTACCTGATTCCCTACAACATACTCTCTAGCTCAAGCATTCATGTCATACCAGAGCTTTTTCTGCTGTTGGGCTTCTGCCGGGTACTCCTGGGCCAAGCCCATGAGTTCTCTGAGCCTTGTAGTCAGGTTTAGGCCATATGCAACAACAGACTCCTTGTAAGGTTCACACTCACCTTCCTACTCATCACAAATTAAATCTAGAGATCCCCTCACCCTATGTCAATACAGCAACTCAAAGGGTGATTCCTGGAGAACCTCTCTGTAAGCAAACAACAGATAGTGCAAATATTTGTCCCAATCCCTCTTAAACTCATTGCAAATGCCTGTGGACTTGATTGTAGCATTTAACCTCTCAACAAGACCATTAGTCTGGGGATGGTAGGAGGTGGTCTTCAGGTGCTTCAGCCCACTATACTTCGGCAGAAAAGCCAGCAGGTGTGACATAAAATTTGCACCTCGGTCAATCAGTATTTCTTTTGGGAAACCTACCCTGCTGAAAATCTCTAACAAAGCATTTACCACCTTTTCTGCATCAGTGGAGGACAAAGCCACTCCCTCAGGGTATCTTGTAGAATAATCTACTACCACTAAGGTATACTTTTTCCCTGTGGATCTTGGGGTACTCAGAGACCCCACAATATCCATAGCTATCCTCCGAAATGGCTCCTCAGTCACAGGAAAATGCCTCAAAGGAGCTCTTACCTTGTCTCGTCCCTTGCCTACCTTTTGGCACTGCTCACAGGTCCTGCAGTGCCTTGCTACATCTCTAGAAATTCCAAGCCAATAGAAGTTCTGCATAATACGTGTCTTTGAATGTTTTATCCCCATATGACATGCAAAGGGAAAATCATGGGCTATCGCTAGAAGTGCCAGATGGTAGGCTCTAGGCTCTACCAACTGCTCTATCTTCTCATCTTCTAGCCCTCCCTCAGGTGTCGCACTCCATACAGTAACCCTTTGTCCCAGTGTACAGATTCCCTCTTCTTTTAAGAATCAGATGCCTCACTAGCTACCTGACTCAGGTCTTTCATTATAAGGTCTGAGAGCTGAGCTTGTCTCAACTCTCTCTTTGTAACCCTTCCCATCTCCCCTTGCACAGGAAGTCTGGCATCCTCTGACAGCAGTGCCTCACTATAAGCGTGGGTACTACTACTCACCTCTACCTTTGCAGTTACTCTAGCCAAGAGAACATCAGCACGCACAAGTAGCTGTGGCTCACCTTCAGTCTCACTGCTACTGAGTAGCACCCTCCCTGAAGTAACCACCTCACCAGTCCTGGCTGCAAGTATGTGGTCTGTCTGGGTCTCGCCCAGGCTACCAGACCTATATGCTTGTCTCCAAGCCTGACTGCATGTAATTCCGTTAACACATAGTACTGCCTCATCAAAATCCTTCCCTATCAGGACATCTGCAGCATGGTAGTTTGGCACACCTGTTATCTCAAGACAACCTACTATTGGCATTTTGTCCTTCCCACTTACTGCCTCCCTCACCTTTTGTTCCCCATCTGGCCTACATGGACATCTATATGCCATATGGCCCCGCTGGTTGCATTCAAAACATTTAACCCTAGGTCCTGAATGTGTACCTGGACTAGTAGCTTCTCCAACTACTGGCAAATTCTGTTGGTGCAGTCTGGGTTGTCCACCATGGGTTCCTTTAGACCCATGAGCAGTACTGGGGGTCCCTTTCCTGTGCAGGGATGCCCTGCTTGCTACGTATAGGTCTCCCTTCTTCCCCAACTCATCTGAAGTGGCACATTGTCTATCAGCTAACCAGATCCTCATGTCCTTAGGAAAAGTGCAAAGGGCTTCTACCCTCACCATAAGGTCTGCCAGCCCTTCAAAAGTGGTAACCTGACATCCATTCACCCACCTATGAAAATAAATGCTCAGTTCAGCAACATATTCACACACACTTTCTTCTGCCTTTCATCTATGCTCACGAAACATTTTCCTATAAGTTTCAGGAGTTAGCTTAAAAAATTCTAACAGAAAATTCTTAACAGCAGTATAATTTAAGAAATCATTGCCTGACAGTTTGGAAAGTAAATTTACAGCTTTACCATGGAGTAATTGTGTCAGGAACCTTATCCAGAGCCTTTGGTCAACATCATACTGTTTACATACCCTTTCAAATATATGAATGAAACTATCAAAATTATCCCCCTCTGTAAACTGTGGAAGAAATGTACTGACATTTTGTGCTTCTGTGGTCCTGTTACTCCCTTCCCTATTATCTCCATGACTCTGGTGAAGAGTCAACATCGCCTTTTCATGCTGCCTCTGCCTCTCCTTTTCCTCAGCTTCCAGGCAAACCAGTTTCTCATTCTCATTAGCCTCTAGACATCTCAGTCTCTCTGCTGCTTCTCTTTCCAAATGTCAGGCCTTCAACTCAAGTCTTTTAGCTCCAGATGGATTTTTAAGCCCTCTGCAGAAAGGTTAAGCTGTCCATTCTCTGAGTGTTGTACATCTCCATGGCCAGTCCGATCGCCCTCCTGATTGCTGTTTTCTGATGCAGCTGTGACCAAAACTGCAGTTATGTCTGCCTTAGTCAGGGTTCCATGCACCAGTCCCTTAGTCTGGCACATCTCAGCCAACTGTCTCCTTGTCAGCTTGCCATACTCCACTGCTGACATGTTTGTCTGCTCTCCCTGACTAAGCTAACAAAAGAAATAAAACAATTCTGATCTGAACTCTGAATATTCACTTTGTGGCTGATTTAGAGTACAAAAACACCTCCCGTGAACACTTTACACAAGCTACAAGAATTCACTGTTCACACCACTACAAGCTAATTACCAAACAATTAATATGTGGTGTGATATCCCACCACTGCCAAACAATTAATATGTGACAACCATGCACTGACTCCTTAATCAAGGAGACTCAGTCCTCACCACTAACACCAGTGAGGGGCATCACATTGGGAGGGATAGCAAGTACACACACAGTAAAGTACAATTTCCCTTAAGAGTACACAGAGATCACAGTCAGTCTGGGGCTAGTTTCTCCCTTTCTCTCCAGATCCCCAGTAAAACTCCCCACTGGCACAGCTATAGGGTAAGATCTCAGCCGAGTAGTCAAGCCAAAACCATCAGTGCCCTCTCTGTCCAGCCAGCGCTTCCTGTCCCTGCCCAAGTAGCTAACACACACATTTTGAGATTTGATTTATATACAAACACACAGACACTCCTGGGGAAGGCTGCCAAAGGTTCTCCAGCTATGCCCCCTCCTGCCAGGCTACAAGGTAGTAATCACTGCCACCAACTACTCTTATCAGCTACTAAAAAGGCCCTTACCAAAGGGTGTCCAATTATTACTGTGCAATGTTATTATCCAATTAGTAAGTATGATGAACAGCAAGGCTTATTTGGAGTGGTATTGTACAGTATCTCTATATATATGCAATGTACTCTAGAGATTAAATTAACACTACAGAAAACAGCCATAGCTGAAAAGATTAAAATATTTAATAATAAATAATAAAAACACAAGACAAATCTTCTGAATTTGACACAGTGCTAGTCGAGAGTTCAGAAATCACAGGAAAATACTTAAAATAATACTGTAGAATAGTCTGACATAAATATAGAAAACAGCTAGACTAAATCTGACTAAATTCCTATCTAAATCTAAGAGCAATCACAGTTCTAAATAAACTTACATACAGAGCAAAAGTAGAGTACTGGTAAGTGGTCAGTTCTAAAGACAAATGCAAAATGCTCTGATTCTCTCTTTCTGAGGAAGTCTTAAAATAATAGTTCACTGCTGACTCATTTTAGCTTACATCATTCTTCTCTGGTTCCCAGGCTAACAGAAACTCAGAGGTTTAACATTTCTTTGATCTTGCACCTGGTCAGGAAACTACAGCCATAGAATATATTATATATGTAAAATCAAGCAATTAACTCTAGTCAGAAAACAATAGAAGGAATTTCTCATTCCAGACATAATGTCTCCGAGCTTTGAGATCAAACACACATACAATGCTTTACTTATCAGCTTTCTTCTAGAAGAGTTAACTGTGGTTACATTTTTGAAGTTCAACATTTAACACAGTTTTCTTACATTTAAGAGTACAAGCCTGTTGATTATATTCATATTTACAATGACATAGAATTATCTACAAAATTCTATCTAGCTAGGCTGGCAGCCTTCACATATCTTCACATATCTTCCCCCTCAAGAATTCAAGCTAGTATTTCAAGTGAACTTGAGCAACATTGCTTGAGAAGGTTAGGTCTATCTGAGTATACCTTACCCCTTTCCCTTGTTTTGAGACCCCATCTGCACTGACATTGCTAATCCCACTGTGGTGCTGCACTGACATATCATATCATATGCTTTCAACACTAGGCTCCATCTTAGCAACTTGGAATTTTGCTGGCTGGCTCAGCGTAACCATGTTAAAGGATTGTGATCTGTAACTACAGTGAATTTTCTTCCTTACAGATAATGCTGAAGTTTCTGCAGTGCCCACACTATGGCTTGACATTCCTTTCTACAGTGCATAGCATTCCTCCCTAGGTTGAAACCTATGACTGAGATAAACCACTAGGTGATCTTCGCCCTCTGAAGAAATCTGACTAAGTACAGCCCCCACCCCATGGTATGAAGCATCCACCTGCACAACAAATTCTTTGCTCTAATCTGAACTGAACACAGTGGGTCCTCCCAAATCTTCTTTAAGCTTCTGAAATTCCTGCTCACATGCTGGGGTCCACACTACCTTATCTGGCTTGTTTTGCCTTGTCAGTTCTCAGCGGGGAGCAGCTATGTTACTATAACTGGGGACAAACTTTCTGTAGTACCATGCTGTCCCTAAGAATGTCCACACCTGCCTTTTGGTAACAGGTACTTGCCATGCCTGAATGCCTTCCCTTTGGCAAGTTCTGGTCTAATATTACCACCCCTACTCTATGTTCCAGGTAGGAGGCTTCTGCCATACCCACCTGACATTTGCTTGGCTTAATGGTCAAGCCTGCCCTCTTTAGTCTACACAGCACCTCCCTGGTGTGTTGAAGGTGGTGTTGCCAGAAATGGCTGTAGATGGCAATATCATCTAGGTAAGCAAGGGCAAAGCCTCCTGCTAGGATATAATCCAACAGCCTCTGGAAAGTCACTGGGGAATTTTTCATTCCCAAAGGGCATCTTTGTGAACTCATATAAGCCAAAAGGAGTCACAAAGGCTGACCTCTCTCTAGCACTGGGAGTCAAGAACTCCTGCCAGTAACCCTTGGTAAGATCAATGGTTGTAAGATACTTAGCTCCACCCAGATGCTCTAGGGCCTCATCTGTCTTAGCCATGGAGTAACCATCTGACTCTGTGTGGCTATTTAATTTCCTGAAGTTCACACAGAACCTGATGCTACCATCCTTCTTTGGCATCAGCACCACTGGGGAGGCCCAGGGACTGTTGGACTCTTAAATTACTGCCAGGTCCAACACCTCATGTGTCTCTTCCCTCAGAGTCTGTTTGACTCTCTCAGGCATCCTATAAAGGGGCCTGCCTAATAGGTGTTTGGGGTCCTGTATCCACCTGGTGCTGCACCAGGTGGGTTCACCCTGGTTTCCCAGTGAATGTGTTCCCAAACCCCTGTAACACTGATCAAATTTTTTGAACCTGGGTAGGAGATAGCTGCTGGGACATTGCTACCCCTTCCACTGAGGTGTCAGTCCAAGCCTCACTGAGGAGATTAGTCAGCAGATCTCCCTCAGACTTCTCCTGCAATCCACTGCAAATACTCAGCACAAGGGCCTCCCTATCATGGTAAGGTTTTATCATGTTAACATAGTACAATTTGTGCTCCTGCCTCCTGCCTGGCAGTTCCACCGTGTAGTTAACACCACTTACCTTTTTTACCACCTTTTTGGGCCCCCCCCAAGCTGCTTGCAGCTTGTTGTGTGTGACAGGAATGTGAACCATTACCTACTGACCTACAACATACTCTCTAGCTCAAGCATTCCTGTCATACCAGAGCTTTCTCTGCTGTTGGGCTTCTGCCGGGCACTCCTGAGCCAGACCCATGCTTTCCCTGAGCCTTGTCCACAAGTTTGGGTCATATGCCACAATAGACTCCCTGTGGGATTCATGCTTACCTTCTCACTCATCTGGAATTTAATCTAGAGGTCCCATCACCCTATGTCCATGCAGCAACTCAAAGGGTGAAAAATTCTATGGATTCCTGGAGAACCTCTCTGTAAACAAACAACAGATGGGGCAAATATTTGTCCCACTCCCTCTTAAACTGGCCACAAGTGCTTATAGCATGGCTTGATTGTAGAGTTTAACTTCTCAACAAACCCATTAGTCTGGGTATGGTAGGGAGTGGTCTTCAGGTGCTTCACCCCACTATACTTCCACAGAAAAGCCAGCAGGTCTGAAATATAATTGGCACCTTGGTCAATGAGTATTTCTTTTGGGAAACCTACCCTGATGAAAATCTCTAGCAAAGCATTTACCACCTTTTCTGCCTCAATGGAGGACAAAGCCACTGCCTCAGGGTATCTTGTAGCATAATCTACTACCACTATGGTATACTGTTTGCACTGTTGGCCTTGGAGTACTCAGAGGCCCCACAGTATCAATAGCTACTCTCTAAAATGGCTCCTCAGTCACAGGCAAAGGCATCAAAGGATCTCTCACCTTCTCTCCTCCCTTGCCTACCTTTTGCCACTGCTCACAGGTTGTGCAGTACCCTGTTACATCTCTGGAAATTCGAGGCCAATAGAAGTTCTGCATAATACATGTCTTTGAACATTTTATGCCCATATGATCTGCAAAGGGAATATCATGGGCTATGGATAGAAGTGCCAGATGGTAGGTTCTAGGCTCTACCAACTGCTCTATCTTCTAACCTTCTTGCCCTCACTCAGGTGCCATTCTCCATACAGTAACCCTTTGTCCCAGAATACAGATTCCCTCTTCCCTTGAGAATCAGATGCTTCACTAGCTCCCTGCCTCAGGCCTTGCATTATAAGGTCTGAGAGCTGAGCCTGTCTCAACTCTCCCTTTGTAACCCTTCCCATCTCCCCTTGCACAGGTAGTCTGGCATCCTCTCACAGCGGTGCTTCACTGTCAGCCTGGGTACTACTACTCACATCTAACTTTGCAGTTACTCTGGCCAAGAGAACATCAGCATCCACAAGCTGCTGTGTCTCACCTTCAGTCTCACTGATACAGAGTTGGTCCCTCCCTGAAGTAACCACCTCAACAGTCCTGTCTGCAAGTATGCGGTCTGTCTTGGTCTCCCCCAGGCTACCAGACCCATATGCTTGTCTCCAAGCCTGACTGAGTGTAATTCTATTAACACATAGTACTGCCTCATCAAAATCCTTCCTTGTCAAGACATCTGCAGGATGGTAGTTTGGCAGCCCTGTTGTCTCAAGGCAACCTACTATTGGCATTTCATCCTTCCCACTTACTGCTGCCCTCACCTTTTGTTCCCCACCTTGCCTCTGTGGACACTTATATGCCAAATGGCCCCACTGGTTGCATTCAAAACATTTAACCCTAGGTCCTGGACGTGTACCTGGACTAGTGGCTTCCCATACTACTGGCATATTCTGTTAAGGCAGTATGGGCTTCCCAGCATGGGTTCCTTTAGACCCACGAGCAGTACTTGGGGTCCTGTTCCTGTACAGGGATGCCCTGCTTGCTAGGTATAGGTCTCACTCCTTCCTCAACTGATCTGAAGTAGCACATTGTCTATCAGCTAACCAGATCCTCATGTCCTCAGACAAAGTGCTAAAGGCTTGTACCCTCACCATATGGTCTGCCAGCCTTTCAAAAGTGGTAACCTGACATCCACTCACCCACCTATGAAAATAAATCCTCAATTTAGCAAGACATTCATACACACTTTTATCTGCCTTTTGTCTATGCTCACAAAACTGTTTCCTATAAGTTTCAGTTCTTAGCTTAAAAAATTCTAACAGACAATTCTTAACAGCAATATCATGTCTGACAGTTTGGAAAGTACATTTACAGCTTTACTATGGAGTAAGTTGGTCAGGAACCTTACCGAGAGCCCTTGGTCAACATCACACTGTTTACATACCCTTTCAAGCATATGAATGAAATTATCAAAATTATCACCCTCTGTAAAATATGGAAGAAATTTACTGACCATTTCTGCTTCTGGGGTCCAGTTACTCCATTCCTCATTACCTCCATGACTCTGGTGAAGAGATAGCATCTCCTTTTCATGCTGACTTTGCCTCTCCTTTTCTTCAACTTCCAGGCAAAGCAGTTTCTCATTCTCCTCAGCCTGTAGACATCTCAATCTCTCTGCCTCTTTGTTTCCAAATGCCTGGCCTGCAACTCAAGTCTCTTTAGCTCCAGATGCATTTTTAAGCCCTCTGCAGAAAGTTTGAGCTGTCCATTCTCTGAGTGTTGTACATCTTCATGGCCAGTCTGATCACCCTCCTGATTGCTGTTTTCTGGTGCAGCTGTGACCAAAGCTGCAATCATGTCTGCCTTAGTCAGGTTTCCATGCAACAGTCCCTTAGCCTGGCACATCTCAGCCAGCTGTCTCGTTGTCAGCTTGCCATACTCCTCAACTGACATGTTTATCTGCTCTCCCTGACTAACTAAGCTAACAAAAGAAATAAAACAATTGTGATCTTAAGTTTGAATATTCATTTTGTGGCTGATTTAGAGTACAAAAACACCTTCAGTGATCACTGCACACAGGCTACAGGAATTTACTGTCCACACCACTACAAGCCAATTGCCAAACAATGAATATGTGGTGTAGATATCCCACCACTGCCAACCAATTAATATGTGATGCCCGTGCACTGACCCCATAATCAAGGAGACTCAATCCTCACCACTAACACCAATGAGGGGTGCCATATTTGGAGGATAACAAGTACACACACAGTAAAGTACAATTTCCCTTAAGAGCACACAGAGATCACACTCAGTCTGGGACTGGTTTCTCCCTTTATCTCCAGATCCCCAATAAGACTCCCTACTAGCCCAGCTATAGGGTACAGATCTCAGCTGAGTAGTCAAGCCAAAACCTCCAGTGCCCTCTCTGTCCAACCAGTGTTTTGTGTCCCTGCCCAAGTAGCTAACACACACACATTTTGAGATTTGATTTATATACAAACACACAGACACTCCTGGGGAAGGCTGCCACAGGTTCTCCAGCTATGCCCCCTCCTGCCAGGCTATACAGTAGTAATCACTGCCACCAACTACTCTTATCAGCTACTAAAAAGGCCCTTACCAAAGGGTGTCCAATTATTACTGTGCAATGTTATTATCCAATTAGTAAGTGTGACAAACAGCAAGGCCTATTTGAAGTGGCTTTGTACAGTATTTCTGTATACATGCAATGTACTCTAGAGATTAAATTATCTCTACATAAAACAGCCATAGTTGAAAGGTTTAAAAATATTTAATAATAAATAATAAAAACACAAGGCAAATCTTTTCAATTCAACACAGTGCTAGTTGAGAGTTCTGAAATCACAGGAAAATGCTTACAATAATACTGTAGAATAGCTTGACATAAATATAGAAAACAGCTAGACTAACTCTGACTAAATTCCTATCTAACTCTAAGAGCAATGTTGTTATTGTTGTCTTTCGGCTTTTTCCCGGTTAGGGGTCGCCACAGCGAAACTCCGGTCCGCTAATGATTAGCAATCACAGTTCTAAATAAACTTGCATACAGAGCAAAGTCAGAGTACTGGTGAGTGGTCAGTTCTGAAGACAAATGCAAAATGCTGTGATTCTCTCTCTCTCTCTCTCTGAGAAATCTTAAAAATAATAATATATCACTGCTGATTCATTTTAGCTTATATCATTCTTGTCTGGTTCCCAGGCTAACAGAAACTCAGAGGTTTAACATTTCTTTGATCTTGCACCTGGCCAAGAAACTACAGCAATAAAATGCATTATATATGTAAAATATAGCAATTAACTCTGGCGTCCAAACAATAGAGGGAATTCCTCGATCCAAACATTATGCCTTCAAGCTTTGAGATCAAACACTCATACAATGCTTGACTTATCAGCTTTCTTCTAGCAGAGTGCACTGAGGTTACATTTTTGAAGTTCAACATTTAACACAGTTTTTTTACATGTAAGAGGACAAGCCTTTTGATTATATTCATATTTACAATGACATAGATTTATCTATAAAATTCTATCTAGCTAGGCTGGCAGCCTTCACATATCTTCACATATCTTCCCCGTCGAGAACTCAAGCTTGTTTTTCAAGTGACCCTTGAGAAACATTGCTTGAGAAGGTTAGGTCTATCTGAGTATACCTTACCCCTTTCCCTGTTTTGAGAGCCCATATGCACTGGCATTACTAACTCCATTGCGGTGCTGCACTGACATATCATATCAGATGCTTGCAACCCTATGCTCCCTGGCATTTTGCTGGCTGGCTCAGTGTAATGATGTTAGGGGATTGTGATCTGTAACTACAGTACATTCTCTTCCATTCAGATAAGGCTGAAGTATCTGCAGTGCCCACACTATGGCTAGACATCCCTTTCTACAGTGCATAGCATTCCTTCCTGGGTTGAAACCTATGACTGAGATAAACCACTGGTTGCTCTTCCCCTCTGAAGAAATCTGACTAAGTACAGCCCCCACCCCATGGCTCAAAGCATCCACCTGCACAACAAATTCTTTGCTCTAGTTTGAACTGGCTAACACAGGGGGTCCTCCCAAAGCTTCTTTAAGCTTCTGGAATGTCTGCTCACATGCTGGAATCCACACTACCTTATCTGTCTGTTTTGCCTTGTCAGGTCTATGAGCAGAGTAGCTATGGTACTATAACTGGGGACAAACTTTCTGTAGTACCCTGCTGTCCCTAAGAATGCCCACACCTGCTTTTTGGTAACAGGTGCATGCCATGCCTGAATGGCTTCCACTTTGGCAGGTTCTGGCCTGATCTTACCTCCCCCTACTCAATGTCCCAAGTAGGAGACCTCTGCCATATCCACCTGACATCTGCTTGGCTTAATGGTCAACCCTGCCCTCTGTAGTCTACGCAGTACCTCCCTGATGTGTTGAAGGTGGTGTTGCCAGGAATGGCTGTAGATGGCAATATCATCTAGGAAAGCAAGGGCAAACCCTCCTGCTCCTGCTAGGATATGATCTACCAGCCTCTGGAAAGTTGCTGGGGCATTTTTCATCACAAAGAGCATCTTTGTGAACTCATACAAGCCCAAAGGAGTCACAAAGGCTGACCTCTCTCTAGCACTGTGAGTCAAGAGTACCTGCCAGTAACCCTTGGTAAGATCAATGGTTGTAAGATACCTAGCTCCACCCAGCTGCTCTAGGATCTCATCTGTCCTTGGCATGGGGTAAGCATCTCACTCTGTGTGGCCATTTAATTTCCTGTAGTCCACACAGAACATGATACTGCAATCCTTCTTTGGCACCAGCACCACCGGGGAGGCCCAGGGACTGTTGGAGTCTTGAATTACCCCCAGGTCCAACATCCATTTGTCTCCTCCCTCAGAGTCTGTTTGACTCTCTCAGGCACTCTATAAAGGGGCCTGTCTAATAGGTGTTTGGGGACCTGCATCCACCTGGTGCTGCACCTGGTGGGTGCACACTTGTTTCCCAGTGAACATGTCCCCAAACGCTTGTAACACTGCTCAAATTTCCTGAACATGGGTAGGCGATAGCTGCTGGGACATTGCTACCCCTTCCACTGAGGTGTCAGTCCGAGCCTCACTGAGGATATTAGTCAGCAGATCTTTCTCAGACTCTTCCTGCAATGCACTGCAAATACTCAGCACAAGGGCCTCCCTATCATGGTAAGGTTTCATCATGTTAAGGTGGTACAATTTGTGCTCCTGCCTCCTGCCTTGCAGTTCCACCATGTAGTTAACATCACTTACCTTTCTTACCACCTTGTAGGGTCCCCCCAAGCTGCTTACAGTTTGTTGTGTCTGACAGGACTGAGATCCATTATCTGCTGACCTACAACATTGTCTCTAGCTCAAGCATTCCTGTCATACCAGAACTTCTTCTGCTGTTGGGCTTCTGCCGGGTACTCCAGAGCCAAGCCCATGTGTTCCCTGAGCCTTGTCCTCAGGTTTAGGGCATATGCCACAACAGACTCCCTGTGAGATTCATGCTCACCTTCCCACTCATCTGGAATTAAATCTTGAGGTCCACTCACCCTATACCCATACAGCAACTCAAAGGGTGAAAAACCTATGACTTCCTGGAGAACCTCTCAGTAAGCAAACAACAGATGGGGCAAATATTTGTCCCACTCCCTCTTAAACTGGTCTGCAAATGCCTGTAGCATTGACTTGATTGTAGAGTTTAACCTCTCAACAAGGCCATTAGTCTGGGGATGGTAGGCAGTGGTCTTCAGGTGATTCATCCCACTATACTTCCACAGAGAAGCCAGCAGGTCTGAAATAAAATTGGCACCTCGGTCAATCAGTATTTTTTGGGGGAAACCAACCCTGCTGAATATCTCTAAGAAAGCATTTGCCACCTTTTCTGCCACAATGAATGACAAACCCACTGCCTCAGGATATCTTGTAGCAAAGTCTACTGCTACTAGGATATAATTTTTCCCCTGTGCAAGTTGTGGTACTCAGAGGTCCCATAATCTCCATAGCTACCCTTGGAAATGGTTCCTCAATCACAGACAAAGGCATCAAAGGAGCCCTCACCTTGTCTCCTGCCTTGCCTACCTTTTGGCACTGCTCACAGGTCTTGCAATACCCTGTTACATCTCTGGAAATTCCAGGCCAATAGAAGTTCTGCATAATATGTGTCTTTGTATGTTTTATACCCATATGACCTCCAAAGGGAATATCATGGGTAATGGGTAGAAGTGCCAGTTGGAAGACTCTAGGCTCTACCAACTGCTGTATCTTTTCACCTTCTAGCCCTCCTTCAGGTGCCACTCTCCATACAGTAACCCATTGTCCCAGTTTACAGATTCCCCCTTCCCTTGAGAATAAGGTGCCTCACTAGCTACCTGCCTCAGGCCTTGCAGTGTAGGGTCTGAGAGCTGAGCCTGTCTCAACTCTCTCTTTGTAACCCTTCCCAGCTTTGCTTGCACAGGAACTCTGGCATCCTCTGACAGCGGTGCCTTACTGTTCAGCCTGGGTACTACTACTCACCTCTACCTTTGCAGTTACTCTGGCCAAGAGAACATCAGCACCCACAAGCAGATGTAGCTTACCTTCAGTGTCACTGCTACAGAGTAATTTCCTCCCTGAAGTAACCACCTCACCAGTCCTGGCTGCAAGTATACAGTCTGTCTGGGTCTCCCTCAGACTACCAGACCCACATGCTTGTCTCCAAGCCTGACTGCATGTAATGCATTAACACATAGTACTGCCTCATCAAAATCCTTCCCGATAAGGACATCTGCAGGATGGTAATTTGACACCCCTGTTGGCTCAAGAAAACCTACTGTTGGCATTTTGTTCTTTCCACTTACTAGCTCCCTCAACTTTTGTTCCTCAACTTTCCTCTGTGGGCATCTATATGCCACATGGCCCCACTGGTTGCATTCAAAACATTTAACCCTAGGTTCTGGACTTGTAACAGGACTAGTGGCTTCTCCTACTACTGGCAAATTCTGTTGGGGCAGTCTGTGTTGCCCACCATGGGTTCCTTTAGACCCATTGATTCAAAGATTAATAGGTATGTACTAGCTCTCGGCCCTAGGGCCTATACAAGCCTAGCCAAAAAGGTACCCTGTTTTTTGTCACCAAAGAAAATTATTTTCCTGTGCTCCTGTCGAACAGAGCCACAGAGGTGATCCATGGGGTGAATTTCCTCTTTCCCTTCCAATTATCAAGATTTTTCTTGAAGAATGATAATGAGGAGCTTTGTTTGATATAGATAGGTAGTTTGTTCCAGAGTATGGGAAGTGTCTGGGACAGGAATCTATCCCTCCAGCATGTTCTGTTTATTGTAATGACAAGGTTTAGGTCCCTAGAGCATGTAGCTTGGAGGGATTGGGATTTCTATAAGTGGAGCATGCCCAACAGCTCTGGGTTTGACATAGCTTTGTATGTTAGGCAGAGATCGCCTCTGAGTAGGCAATATGCGACGGTGTAAAGCTGGAGTTTTTTTGAGATGGTCTGCATAGGGCATCTGTTTGAGGTCAGTAATCCTCTTTGTGAGGTATTTCTGCAGCCTTTCCAGTTCTTGTAGATGTCTTGTGAGATACATACCAAAGGGGGTATTGTACTCTATAATGGGTCTAATGAGTGCTGAGTAGAGAGGAACAATGACCTCTTTTTTCCTGGATGAGAAAACTTTTGGAATGAGGTGTGCCACATGAAGGGTTTCCTGACTACTGTGGTGATGTGATTATCAAAGGAGAGACTGCTGTCCACCTGGGTCCCAAGGTCTCTTATCATACTTTCAGTGTTAAGTAGAGTACCACCTGTGTGGTAGCTCATGGTTACAGAATTTTTACCAAAGGGAATGACAATGCACTTTTTTGGCATTGACCTTGAGGCCATGGTTTTGACACCAGGCATCTGTTTCAGTGAGGCACTTTTGTAGAATGTCCACATCATTAGTAGTTTCAATTATGGCTCCTAGTTTGCAGTCATCTGTGAACTTCATTAGCCAAAGACCTTCTGTGTTAGCCTGTACTTCATAAAAGTAGATACCAAACAGGAGAGGACTCAGGACTGAACCCTGCGGTACTCCAGTTGTCACTGGTCTGAAGTCGGATTTGGAGTCTGCTACTTTCACAGTGCGGGTTCTGTCAGTGAGCCAGTTGGCAACCCATCTTGTGACATCGGGATTTGTACCTAGTTTAGTAAGTTTATCTATAATTCCAGAGTGGGGGATGGTGTCAAAAGCCTTGGCGAGATCTAGATAGGTTGTGTGAACCACCTTACCCTCGTCTATGGCTTTGGTGACTGCTTCAAAGAAGTCAATCAGGTTTAGGAGACATGATCTGTATTTTGCAAACCAGAACTGGGTTGGGTCCAGAGTTTGGAGATTACCAATGTCTTTGTTTATAAGTTCCATGATGATATGTTCCATGGCCTTGCAGACCAGGCTCATTAAGCTAATGGAGCGGTAGTTCCCAGGGTCAGTGGTGACTCCCCCTTTGTGGAGTGGGATAACCATCGCTGTGTGCCATTCAGTGGGCACAAAGCCTGATGTGAGGCTATGATTGAACATGGTGCTTAGACGGGGTGCCATTTCATTTTGTGGTTCATGTAGAAAGCAGCCTGGGATGCTTTCAGGTCCCATGGATGCTGTGTTCTTGGCTTCAGAGAGTGTGTTTTCTATCTGTTCAGCCGTGATTACAGGAACTTTGTATTCTTCTGGTATAGAAATCAACCCTTTTGGGGGTGAGGAGGGGTAAAGTTAGCACTTAACCTATCTGCCAGGATGTTGGCAATATCAGTTGGTTCTGTATATTTAGTGCCATTGTGCTGTAACTCAGAGCAGATCTGAGTGATGCCATTGAGATTCTTGACATGCTTTGTGGTTGTCTTTAGAATCAGTGGCAATTTTGTTTTCACAACTAGTTTTGGTGGATTTTATGAGCGATCTCAGCTTCTTACTGAGGCTGGCCAGTGAGTTCTTCCAGTCATGGGATTGTATTCTTTTGCAACAGTTTCTTTCTTCTGTTGTAGAGTTTGTTTATGGCAGGGGACCACCATTTTTTGGAGGATAGCATCTTGGTTCTGCTAGGGATAGCACAATCCATGCACTCATGTAAGTGCTTATAAAGTGCATTTGTGTAAGATTCAGCAGTCATACCTCTATTGTTCATCTGCATGGGTGTCGTGAAGTTTGCCACTTCTGTCTTAAGAAGCATGAAGTTAGCTTTGGAGAATTTTTTACGGTGGGTTTTCCTAATGGGTGTGGGGCGGGATGTGGATATCTATGCTGATTAGCTTGTGGTCGGACCTGACCAATGAGGAGTTGACCTCTTTTGTGGAACACCGGACACCCATGTTGTTAATGACCAGGTCTATGATATTGCTGCCCCTGGTGGGGGTGTGGATAAGTTGATCCAACTTGTTGGAATTTATGAATTCCAGAAAACGTTGAGCAAAAGAGTTGGTACATGAGTAGTTTTCCCAGGTAATGGTGGGGTAGCTGAAGTCAACCATTATTAGGGTGTTAGATTGTACCCTAATATTTTCCAGTGTATCAAGAAATGAGGAGTGGGAATCCTGGGGTATGGTGGGGGATCTGCAGCAAGTTACAGTTTGGATTGTAGTCTTGCCGAGCGTTAGTTGCACTTGGATAATCATGGATGCATTATGCTGAGCAACTAGCTTGGAGGTGAATATGGACACACCTCCAACTTTAGTGTTTCAGTCCAGGTTAGGTGGCTGAAAGGTGTGGTATGAATTATAGCCTGGTAATGCAGGTATGCTCTATAGAGCCTTGAACCAGGTCTCTGTCACTGCACAGATGTCGATGTTGTCCATTTTAAGGAGTGCCTCGAGTGACTGCATTTTGAGGTTTAGACTTCTAGCATTTAGTAGCATACCCTCAGATTTTTCTTGCTTGTACCTGTTATGGTTGTGAATTTGTCATTTGAACCTTGCCTAAAAAAGGCACTATAGGGTTGGCAAGAGCCTTAGCCAGTATCCAGAATCCCAAGGGCGACAGGTGCAGGCCATCTCTGGCAAAGAATCATGGTCTGCAATCATGTCATCTCAGGCAGACCGATACTGGATCCCCTTATAATGACACCAGAAGCTTAGCCAATTGTTGAAGTCAATCATTTTGTCCTTGTATTGTGGCATCATTTTGGGTGATGACAGGATGCTACTCAGGGATAGGGTCATACCTGCCTGGGCTACAAGATCGGAGAGCTCGTTAATGTCTCTTTTCATGTAGTCCAGGGAGGTACATCTCAGGTCATTCACACCAACATGGACAATGACAGAGTCATATTTGTACTTGTTGTGGAGTTACCTGAGTGTGTGCATTATGTGGTGCATCCTGGCACCTGACACACAGCTGACAGTAACTTTCTAATTGTTTAGCCTAGTGAGTGGAATATCAGTGTGCCTGACTATAGAGTCACCTTTGACTAGAGTGTTGGGTACGTTGTTATGCCTTATGGGCTGTGGTTGATTGGCACACTGATTTTGTGGGATATGTGTCATTTGAGTTGTGTTGGGGTGGAGGTTGCATGCATTTCTGCTTTGGAGGTCTCTGTTGCTTGAGCAGATTTTTATTGAGAGCCTCAGTGAATGTAGGTGCGTGTTTTGTGTTGTTATGTGTGTGTTTTTGTGGTGTAGGTTTTGAGGGACTATGTGATGAGTGTGGTGTGGTGCAAGTGTTTACCTTCTCCTCTTGACTGTCTAGTCCAGTCTTTGGTAAAGACAGCTTTGCTTCCAGTTTGGCTATATAAGTGCATCTCTCACAGGTTGTAGTGCTGTGTGGTAGGAGGAGAGGGTTGTCTGTGTACATGAGTCAATTGCTGCATTGCCCCAAGATGCCCAGATTCATCAGGTAGACAGGAAAAAACACTGCGAGCTGACCCTTAGACATGCCTGGATAGGTGCTTATTTATTAAGTACTAAAACTGTTTTCCTCTAGACAAGTGAGGAAAGTTGAGTGATGTAGTAATTTGTCGCTTATTTAGTGCTTACAACGAGGTCTGAACAAATGCTGAGCTCAAAGAAACAGATTTGAGTGCTAAAACTAAAAAACTGCCCAGTTCTGAGGGAACATGTAAAGAGCAGACTTTATGGCATTGGGAGTAGTTTAACCCTAGCTAAGAGGTGATGCATAAAGTGTTTTTTTTTTTATATATAACAGTGGCAAATTGGCAAACTGATTTAAACAAATTAACCAATAAAAAGCTAAAAACTGAGCCCCATTCCAGCAGTCTTCTATCAGACAAGTTCTAACTGCACCCTCCTGCCACTAGGGTGCAGGGGAACCTTCTCCAAAAAAGATGGCACGGATTAGTGCTCATGTTATACAAACACAGCTAGATTCAGCATGCCTGAATCTCATCTATACTACAGCAAACAAGGCACACCAATTTCAAAAAGAAACAGTTCAAATAAGCAGGCGCAATAATCTTTAACCAGAAATTCCTGGCTCAGAAGGGCAGAATCTAACCTCTCCTCCCACAAGAGTGCAGACCACAAGCCTTCTTAATGTAAAATAACTGACTTGAAGCCCAAGTGCTTAAACCAGAACTAATCCACTTTTAGAATAACAGACACTGAGCCTTCAATCAGCAATTCCCAATTTAGAAGTATGTAAGCTACCTGTCCTGCCACAACAGTGCAGACCACAAACCTTTTTAATAGGTTTATAGGTTCATAGGTAGGTACTAGGCTATTGGCCCTAGGGCCTATATAAGCCTACCCAAAAAGGTACCCTGCCTTTCACCATCCAAGAAAATTATTTTCCTGTGCCACTGTCGAGCAGATCCACAGAAGTGATCCAAGGGGTGAATTTCCTATTTCCCATCCAATTATCAAGATTTTTCTTGAAGAGTGCTAATGAGGAGCTTTGTTTAATATAGATAGGTAGTTTGTTCCAGAGTATGGGGAGTCTCTGGAACAGGAATCTAGCCCTCCAGCATGTTCTATTTATTGTGGTGACCAGGTTTAGGTCCCTAGAGTATGTAGCTTGGAGGAATTGAGATTTATTTAAATGAAGCATGTCCAACAGCTCTGGGTTTGACATAGCTTTGCATGTTAGGCAGAGATTGTCTCTGAGTAGGCGATATGCGATGGAGTAAAGCTGGAGTTTTTTGAGATGGTCTGTGTACGGCATCTGTTTGAGGCTGGTAATCATCTTTGTGAGGTATTTCTGCGGCGTTTTCAGTTGTTGTAGATGTCTTGTGAGGTACATACCAAAAGGGGCATTGTACTCTATAATGGGTCTAATGACTGTTGAGTAGAGGGGAATAATAACCTCTTTTTTCCTGGATGAGAAGCCTTTTGTGATGAGATGTGCCACCTAGGATTTCCTGACTACTGTGGCAATGTGATTATCAAAGGAGAGACTGCTGTCCATCTGGGTCCCAAGGCCTCTTATCACACTTTTGATGTTAAGTAGAACACTGCCTATGTGGTAGTTCATGGGTACAGACTTTGTACTAAAGGGGTGACAATGCACTTTTTGGCATTGAGCTTGAGGCCATAGCTTTAACACCAGGCATCTGTCTCACTGAGGCACTTTTGTAGGATGTCCACATTGTTAGGATTTTCAATTATGGCTCCTAGTTTGAAGTCATCTGTGAACTTTGTTAGCCAAAGACCTTCTGTGTTAGCCTGTACTTCAGAGAAGTAGATATGAAACTGGAGGGGACCCAGGACTAAACCCTGTGGTACTCCACTTGTCACTGGTCTGAAGTCGGATTTGGAGTCTGCTACTTTCACAGTATGGGTTCTGTCAATGAGCCAGTTGGCAACCCATCTTGTCACATAGGGATTTATACCTAGTTGAGAGAGTTTATCTAAAATTACAGAGTGGGGGATGGTGTCGAAAGCCTTGGTGAGATATAGATTGGCTGTGTAAACCACCTTACCCTTGCCTACAGCTTTGGTGACTGCTTCAAAGAAGTCTATTAGGTTTAGGGAACATGTTCTGAATTTTACAAACCTGAACTGGGTAGGGTCCAGAGTTTGGAGATTACCAATGTCTTTGTTTATAAGTTCCATGATGATAGGGTCCATGGCCTTGCAGACAAGGTTCGTCAGGCTAATGGAGTAGTAGTTCACGGGGTCCATGGTGGCTCGCCCTTTATGGAGTGGGATTACAATCACTGTGCACTGTTCAGTGGGCACTAAGCCTGAGGTGAGGCTATGATTGAACATGATACTTTAGTGGGGTGCCAGTTCATTCTGTATTTAATGTAGAACGCAGCCTGGGATGTTTTCAGGTCTCATGGATGCTGTTTCTTGGCTTTGGAGAGTGTGGTTTTTACCTGTGCAGCCATGATTACAGGAACATCGCATTCTTCTCGTATAGAGATGGGTCCTTTAGGGGGTGAGGGGGGGGGGTAAAGTTAGCACTGAATCTATCTGCCAGGATGTTGGCAATATCAGTTAGTTCTGTATATTTAGTGCCATTATGCTGTAACTCAGAGCAGATCTGAGTATTGCCATTGAAATGTTTGACATAGCTATAAAATGCTTTGTGGTTGTCTTTAGAATCAATGGTGATTTTGTTTTCGCAACTAGCTTTAATGTAAAGCACCTGGTTTGAAGCCCAAGTGCTTAAAATGAAAGGCATAGAATAACAGTTACAATTTAATCAGGCTACTACCAAGCAGTAATAAATGCAGCAGAATAAATACAATTGAGTACTTTTAAGAAGAGGCAAAAACAAAATAAAGTGCACTTTTTTTTTTTTTTTTTTTTTTTTTTTTTTTTTTTTTTTAGTAAAGTGCAAGGAAAGAGGAAGGAGGAGCAGAAGAAAAATTCAAGGTTAAGAACCTACATGGGTTGGCCTTCTCAAATGTTCTCTCTGTATTAAGTAGAGTAAACACCAGACTGGGAGGGGTGTCCCAGATCAAAGTTACAGTAGGGGCGGGCAACTGCAAAGCCACCACCTATAAGAACTCTACAAGAATAGGGTGGGAGGGAAGGGGAAAAACAGTTTCAGGACAGATGACATGCCAGAAAATATATAAAATAATTCAGTCAGGCAAACAATAATCCAGTCAGTCAAAATTAAGACAATGTAGAACTCTGCAAGGTTAAAATGCCAAGAAATATACTTATCAAACAGTGATATATTTCCTGATTGTTGAGAATCACAATATCCAGAACACCAGGAGTTTCCAACAGTGTATGCAAAAAATTACAAACATAAACTATTTTTAAATCAGCAAGCCCTGAAGCAATCAGATAACACAAAACTGTTGGATCAGTTTTATAAAGTCTACATCAGAAATAGGGGGAAGCAGTTTCAGAACAGATAAGAAACATAAAACAATGCCAGAAAATATATAAAACAATTCAGTCAGACAAACAATAATTCAGTCAGGGAAAATTAAGACAATTAATCCAAAAACTCCAAGGAAAGGGTGCCACAGAACCAGGAACCAATAAAAACGCTTTGTATTGTGTGGCGTTTATGTGATTAAACCTGCTGCTGCTTACACCTACAGGCTCGTGTTTTATTATTACCTTCTGCCTCTTTGGGTGCCTGTTGTGGTTTTATTTAAAATTAAAACAATGCCAAACTCTGAAAGGTTAAAATGCCAAGAAATATACTTATCAATCAGCCATATATTTCCAGATTGTTTGAGAATAACACCAGCCAGAACACCAGGAGTACTGGGGGTCACTTTCCTGGGCAGGGATGCCCTACTTGTTAGGTATAGGTCTCCCTTGTTCCCCAACTCATCTAAAGTATCACATTGTCTATCAGCTAACCAGATCCTCATGTCCTCAGACAAAGTGCTAAGGGCTTGTATCCTCACCATAAGGTCTGCCAGCCCTTCAAAAGTGGTAACCTGCATCCACTCACCCACCTATGAAAATAAATCCTCAGTTCAGCAGCATATTTATACACACTTTCATCTGCCTTTCGTCTATGCTCACAGAACTGTTTCCTATAAGTTTCAGGTGTTAGCTTAAAAAAATTCTAACAGACAATTCTTAACAGCAGTATAATTTAAAAAATCATTGTCTGACAGTTTGGAAAGTACATTTACAGCTTTACCATGGACTAAGTGGGTCAGGAACCTTACCCAGAGCCTTTGGTCAACATCATTCTGTTTACATACCCTTTCAAACATATGAATGAAACTATCAAAATAATCCCCCTCTGTAAACTGTGGAAGAAATTTACTGACCTTTTGTGCTTCTGGGATCCAGTTACTTCTTTCCCCATTACCTCCATGATGCTGGTGAAGAGTTAACATCTCCTTTTCATGCTGCCTCTGCCTCTCCTTTTCCTCAGCTTCCACGCAAAGCAGTTTCTCATTCTCCTCAGCCTATACACATTTCAGTGTCTCTGCTGCTTCTGTTTCCAAATGCCTGGCCTCCAACCAAAGTCTCTTTAACTCCAGATGGATTTTTAAGTCCTCTGCAGAAAGGCTGAGCTGTCCATTCTTTGAGTGTTGTACATCTCTAAGGCCAGTCTGATCACCCTCCTGATTGCTCTTTTCTGATGCAGCTGTGACCAAAGCTGTAATCATGTCTGCCTTAGTTAGGTTTTCATGTACCAGTCCCTTAGCCTTACACATCTCAGCCAGCTGTCTTCTTGTCTGCTTGCTATACTCCTCTGCTGACATGTTTGTCTTCTCTCCCTGACTAACTAAGCTAACAAAAGAAATAAAACATTCGTTATCTGAACTCTGAATATTCACTGCATGGCTGATTTAGAGTACAAAAATGCCTTCAGTGATCACTGTACACAAGCTACAGGAATTCACTATCCACACCACTACAAGCCAATTTCCAACCAATTAATATGTGGTGTGGATGTCCCACCCCTGCCAACCAGTTAATTTGTGATGCAAGTGCACTGACCAAGTAATCAAGGAGCCTCAATCCTCACCACTAGCACCACTGAGAGGCGTCCACATTGGGAGGGATAACAAGTACACAGACAGTAAAGTAAAATTTCCCTTAAGAGCACATAGAGATCACAGTCAGTCTGGGGCTGGTTTCTCCCTTTCTCTCCAGATCCCCAGTAAGACTCCCCACTAGCACAGCTATAGGGTACAGATCTCAGCTGAGTAGTCAAGCCAAAACCTTCATTGCCCTCTCTGTCCAACCAGTGCTTCGTGTTCCTCCCCATGAAGCTGACACACACACTTTGAGATTTGAATTGTATACAAACACACAGACACTTCTCGGGAAGGTTGGCACAGGTTCTCTAGCTATGCCCCCTCCTGCCAGGCTATAAGGTAGTAATCACTGCCACCAACTACTCTTATCAGCTACTAAAAAGGCCCTTACCAAAGGTTGTCCAATTATTACTGTACAATATCATTATTCAATTAGTAAGTGTGACGAACAGAAAGACTTATTTGGAGTGGCTTTGTACACTAACACTATATACATGCAATGTACTCTAGAACATAAATGGTGGTGGTGCTGCGGTAGAGTTGTTGCCTCACAATAAGTTGCTGTCCTGTTTGATTCTCAGCTAAAGCATCTTCTGTGTGGAGACATACGTGAATGGGTGTACCTTCGTTGAAGGTTGTACATCAGGGCTGGCAACTCGGTATGTAAAAATCTGCTGCCAATCATTAGCGGACCTGAGTTCCGCTGTGGCGACCCCTAACCAGAACAAGCCAAAAGATACAACAACAACTCTAGAGCTTAAATTATTTCTACACAAAACAGCCACAGTTGACATTTTTTAAAATATTTAATAACAGATAATAAAAACACAAAACAAATCTTCTCAATTCAACACAGTTCTAGTCAAAAGTTCAGAAATCACAGGAAAATGCTTAAAATAATACGATAGAATAGTCTGACATAAATTTAGAAGACAGTTAGACTAAATCTGACTAAATTCCTATCTAACTCTAAGAGCAATCACAGTTCTAAATAAACTTACATATAGAGCAAAGGCAGAGTACTGGTGAGTGGTCAGTTCTGAAGACAAATGCAAAATGCTCTGATTCTCTCTCTCTCTGAGAAAGTCTTAAAAATAATGCATCACTGCTGACTCATTTTAGATTACATCATTCTTTTCTGGTTCCCAGGGTAAAGGAAACACAGAGTTTTAACATTTCATTGATCTTGCTCCTGGCCAGGAAACTACAGCAATAAAAGTAATTCCCTAGGATTCACGAATCCTCCGTGTAAGACTAAAGTAGTCTTACACGGAAACCCCAGTCTAAGAGTAAGACGGCAGTGTGCCATGCATATTAATGAGTGCGCGCTGCCTCAACTCAAAGGCTAACATGGAGCATGCATGAGTGCAGGGGACGTGTCGGACTGCTGTGCAGTCCAAAAATCCACACCTCTGCAAGTTTCTAAATTGTGAAATGTCAACTGGCATGAGCAAGTCCACCCAAATGTGTACATAGCCAACATTACACTCCCCCACATTCTAAACCGCAGTACAATTATAAAATGTAAAACTTTAATTTTTTTTTATTATTCCTGATATAGCTGCCCGTATTTGCATGTGTTTGCATGGGTTTGCCCATTGCTTAGCTACAGTTAGCAGTCAAGACATCGAAGAGGATAATAAGAAAGTTATATGCAAATTAACAAAATAGCAACAGCGTAGTGGTAGAACCTTTGCACAAAGAGGAGGCATTCCCGGTTCGAGTCCCACCGCTCCCCTTTTTATTTTCTGTTGGAAATCTGTATATGAAAAGAATTGTTGACATTTATCATTGAAATTTTAGTAAAAAGCATTGAAATGGCCTATGTAGTAGTGAATGAATTTTATATACAAATATATATATATATATATATATATATATATATATATATATAAGAAAGTGAAATGGTTATGCATACTGATGAATGCACAAGTAACGTATCTTAAGCAAAGTGAAGCACTGATAAGCAAAGCTTACCAGTATTAAGCACATTTCAGTATAATTGCTCATAACATAGCACTGCTTTAACTAGCACAATAGCTTTGCGCGGAGCTGTGCATCACGCCAACTAGCGCAAACAGAACATGTTTGCATGTAGCTGCGGACCGCGCTAACTAATGCAACAACAGGCAACGTCAGGCAATGTCGAGCAACGTAGAGCAACATAGAGCAACGTTGGGCAAAGTTGAGCAAAGTCGGCCAAACACAGACACACCTCCTAGCCAGTCTGGCCAGTAGTAAAATAAAAGGCAATGACAAACATCGAACCCGGGATACTTTATATCATAATCACAGTACTGAACCACTAAGCCATGACAGCTTTTCATATGCATGCATTTTCAACACGCACATACATATCAATAGAAATTTACTCATTGCTAAGCAGGTGTGCTTTCAGCTGAGTTTCTTCAAAACCGGCCAATCACAGATAAGTGCGGGAAATGAGGCATATTTAAGCTCCATAAGTGGGAATACTTGCCATAACTGGTTGTATTTCCCATCTGCAGTCAGCATGGCTGGTGTTAGAGAGGGCTCTCGATTTTGTGTGCAACGTTGGGGCATTGAGGAGTCAAAAGTAATGGTTTGGCTCCTCGTCCATAATCATGAGGAGAGACTCCTGCAGGGCCAGTTCCAAGGCACCCAATACAAAGCAGAAGCCTGAAACCATCTAGCTCATGATCTCACCAGTGCCACAGGCGTCCCTCAGACTGGTGAGCAGGTCAGACACCACTACTCAGACCTGAAGAGATGCAAGGAGGACCGACTGAACCAGTGGATACAGGAGGCCCGTGGGATGGAAAATGCCCCACTACTGAGTAGGTAGCCATGGAATGAAGTATGTAAGAATTGCTATTGTAGTCGATATTATGGATAGGTATGCCTCAATATCACTTCATTTACTTCACAGCTGCAGGTGTCCATGCAGCGAATCAGCAAGCCTATGCAGATAGACTGCTAAGGCTGCACCACCAGGCAGGTTAGTAATTATTCTGCATGTACTGTTATATAAAATAAGTGAGATAGCCTGAAAAAAGTGTTGTAGCCCAATAATAAAGGTATAATAAGTCTTGAATAACTTCTCTGCATGTACTGTTATATAAAATAAGTTAGATAGCCTGAAAAAGTGTTGTAACCCATTAATAAAGGTATAATAAGTCTTGAATAATTTCACTACATGTACTGTTATATAAAATAAGTGAGAGAGCCTGAAAAAGAGTGTTGTAACCCATTAATAAAGGTATAATACGTCTTGAATAAGTCTTCTGCATGCATTGTTATATCAAATAAATGAAAGCGCCTCTAGAAAAGTGTGTTATGTAATTAATAAAGGTATAATTCCTGGAGTGTGTCCGTGTCACTTTCTTTGATATGTTGTTGTACTCTTACATTATAGAAATAGTACTGTTGTATTAAGCGGTGTCAACCCACACTTGGGTAGGCCCATATAAAGTGGATGAAGGGAGTGCCAGTAGCTGTTAAGCATATATACAGTCCTCAACTGTCGGTTCATGGCCGGCATGTACAGGTTAATCTGGCACATGAGTAGCTTGTTATTGTGTTCCCCAGAAATGTCAGTGTGCTGCTGGAAATGTAGGGGGCTGTTAAAATATAACTGATAGTGTCACCTGAAGACATCTAGATATGTAGATATATAAATATAAATATAATATATAAATACGTAGCAGTAACATCTGCATCCTGGACAGTTTGTATGTCAGATACAGGTCAGGTATATAAAGAACTAGCAAAACCCATTTCACAATTTAACAGACATTGCCTAGTGTAATAATACATGTAGGGGATATATACCTGCAGTCAATAGGAATGTAGTGTAAACTATAAGTATATATATATATAAGTTGTTAATGGAGGTATCTTTTTACACCCTACTGTATGTGCATAAACAATGCAATTCCACACCTCAATGGGTATGTCTAATCTCAAAACATTTGTTGGGACATATGTCCTATTGGTTTATAAATATCTGCATTTACTTGGATGCATGTGCCCTGTTCAAATACCACAATCCTTGTGGCCTGTTGCCACCAATTAATCCTGCATGCTGTTGGAATGTCCACTGTTGTTCTATATATGCATGTGTTATGCTTGCTGTTCAACTGTTGGAACACTGGTGTGTTGGGTTAATGGGAATACTACTGCATGCTGTTACAACAAATTTGGAATGCTGTTGGCTGTTACCAGCCCATGTTGTCATTAAATCCTCCTAAACATAGAACATATGGGAAGGTCGGTCCCAGTGGACCCACCTGTCCCACCTCAGCTGGCGATGGCACCTGGCTGCAGCAGGTCTGGTGCCCAGCCCAGGACCTCCTCCTCCATTGGGCCTGTGCCACCTTTGGGTGGAAGCACTGCAGGGGATGGGGCTCACCCCCCCGTGCAAGTGTGGGTGGAAGAGGGCCTCCTCTCACCCTCCGAACGGTCCGGGCTTTGGTGCGTAGGGAGATCCAGCGTTCTGTCACTGATCCTCTACGCCAGCTTGAGGCACGAGTGGCGTGACTCACGGGTGAGCCTGCCCCTCCTATGCAGCCTCCAGCACAGCTGCCATCTGTTCTGTGAAGGTGCAGTGTTGACTGCCCACATGTGGGGATCTCAGTTCCACTGTCGCCATCTGTAGGCTCATGGACTTGCGGTTTCCAAACATCCTTCCCTGTCAATGTTGTTCACCCTCCACATGTGTCATATTCCACCCCTGTATGCATCTTGTTTGTCCTGTCTGTTTACCCCCCAACCTACCTCCCCAAATATATCTACATCATCTACCCCATAATTCCACTCTCACCTGGAAAAAGAAAAAAAAAAGGGAAATATGGTCCAAAAGAAAATTACGCCCCATACATAGCTGCCCATTTTGCACATATGTCTGCTGGACATATAAAATGTAATTTAATTGGCAGTACAACATACTTTGTTGTCCTCACCCCTCTCTCAGGGGTGGAAGGTTTCATATTTCCCTCCAAAATTATTGCATATGCACATCTGTTGCTGTAAAAGAAATGGGCAGCTATGGTCCTTCCCTACACCTGTCCTGCACATCCCTAGCTGTTTTCCCTACTGTTTTCTCTCTTTGTGCCCCTTTTTCACCACTGTCTTATCTCCCCATTTTCTTTTCTTTCAAAGAAATGAACACAAGGGTTAGTGGGAGTAATCACTTTTAAGCAGTAGTTAGCGGGTTTGCGCGAGTGTGCGCTTGTGTGCGGTTAGCTAAGTATTGCTAAGCTTCACGCAAACCCATGCAAACCTGCTTACAACTGCTTAAAAGTGCCTTAGTCACCCTGTATGTGAGGGCCCTTGTTCTGCTCAGCAGCAAAATAAAACACCTCTGTCAGTCTCGAACCTCGGACACACTAGACTGCATGAAGTACCACTAAACCACAGTAGATGTACAGCAGGTTGTTGCTGAAATAGATATATCATGCATCAGAATAAGTGAATGTAAAGGAAAAATAAGAATGACATAACACAAAACCTGTTCTGTGGAACTTTACCAGCAGTTGTTGTGGAATTGCATTACATGACTGTGATAAGAGAACCAGCCATTATAGCAGTAAATGATGTTAGAGCAGCACTTTACAACCCCCACACAGTATCATAACAGGGCAAATAGTGTCATGTCTGATTAGGAAAGAGAACTGTGACTACATTTCAGGGATGTCCCTGATTTTGAAACATATGTTAGCTGTGTCCCTCTGAATCCCCTGAAAAGTATTGACGTTAGGCAGAAATGTGGGGTATTACACCTAATGAATAGTGACAATATGTAGGAGTTAGACACCACTTGTACTTCAGAAAAAAAATGCAATAGTTCTCCTGAAGTCTCCACTTACTGTCTCTAATATTTTAAAGGTGTACCTCACTTTTACCTACCTTTACCTCACTGTGTTCAAATATGTACCTGAGTGTTTCAGAGGCCTGGCCAAGGCAGAAACACACAGGCATATCAGCTTTTCTGCTGTTACACACTGTGCACATAGCTTTGGAAGGAGTTCCAAAAGCATACCCTTATGTAGGAGTACAACACTGAAATACCAAAGGATGTAGCCATGTACTTGTAGCAAACGACTGCAACAATGCCATTGTGCCAGTGCTGAAAAGACCTGTGCGTTCCACAAACAGAGAATAACAGCCTAACGTCTGGCTACCATCTGGATAGGTCCACAGTTGGGAGCTATGCAGACAGACTACTTGCCTTGTTAAACTAACAGGTACACAGCAAACCTTTAAGTCAAGCAAGATAACATTCACACAATAATACATAATGCTCTCTGTATGTCTGCGTCCCCACCCAAATGTACAATATACCTATGTGTTCAGGGTCTACCAAGGATGTAGGCAGGCATACTCAGCACTGGAATTGTCCAGTTTTCTTGAGCATCCTGTGCTAATGTCAGCAATAAAAAAGCACAAACTGTGCAGAAGTGAGTACAATAATATTGACAGTATAGCAGTTCACAAACAGTTCATGTGCCAAATGAATACATCTCAATAACTACTTTTGTATGGCAGTTAACTGCATAAGTAGAAAAGAAACTACATACTCCCATGTATCTTGTGTTAGCATTTGTAGGAGTGAGTACAATTCTACACTGACAACTGTGTACTGGAAGTGGCAACATTCAGGTCTGAGTACAGCATTTAAATCACTGTCTACACCCCTAGCTTCAGATATAAGAACTATACCAGCCTTCTGACTTAAACAACGGTGTCCACAGCAAACAAGCATGGGCCCCACTTTGGAAAGCTGAAAGGGCTATGCCTACCTGAAATAGCAATTTATAGCATTGGGTTGCTATGACAGTCAGTACTTCAATTACCACACAGCAGGATGCATGCAATTACCAAATGGCGGCCACCAATTGGTGCAGAGACCATCACATGCACATGTGCAGATACCTATAAAAGCAGGCTATACTTGCTGCCCACACACGCAATCATTCCATTGCAGATATTGAGAGAGAGACAGAGAGAGAGAGAGAGAGACACACACACACACACACACATCAACAGAAAAAAAAGCCAAAGATACATGGAACGTAATACTACCAACACATACAAAGGAAAGGTATCTAACAGATATGTATTTACTGGCATGTAGTAGATGTTTTTGAATAGTACTCTACATACTTTGAAACATCCATATGTGGCAGCAGTACGTATCTATGCACAGATGCCCTGCATAACTACTGCCATGGACAAATCAGTGTGTAGCTGTGTGCAGTGGAACATAACTGTGACATATGTAGCTCAGCATTAAATCTCAAACATCTGATCCACGTTATCTGTGTTCTGTACAGTAGTAAAGGAACTCAAAAAACATAGGAGGAATAACAATATCAACCGACAATCACAGGTTAACAGTGGGACATCAGCCAGGAATGACACTACACCACGGAGAACATTTCACCACTGTTCACTACTTCAGAGCTCTGCTTGACAGAAGGCCCTGAGACAGGAGAAAGCTTCAGTCTGTTTTATTATTTCTCCGTGGAATGGTGTTTGTTTGCATGCCTGGTCGGTGCCCTATTGTCATCAGCATTTTTGTTAACGATTGATTGATGGTCGTGATTCCTTTGCTTCTGTACAGTAGTGTGGACAATGGCTGTTTGGGGGAGTAGCACATACAGCTATATAAACATGGATGTGACAGAGTAACACATGCATGATAGTCATATTAATGTGTTGCTTAGCATTGGCAACTGCTGTCCCAGGCTAGTATGCTAATCTAGCAATTGCAGCTATATATACACCCTCTAATATTACTGTGTGCTCACATGTGACACCTGTTCATGTTGCAGCAAGGTCCAACAGGTCAGCCGTGAGGTCCAGGGACTTACAACAGTGTGGACCGTGTGTGTGTATGGCACACACATATGGAGAGATACATCTGTGTCAGATATATTAGCATCTGTACATGTGCATAGATCAAGGGACATACTGCAACTGTTTGTGAAGGGTGGTCATATATATGTTGGTGAAGGTTGTTATGTGCATATTTGTATGTAGGTTGTAGTGTGTGGCAAACAAGACAGCATGCAGTGTTGGTATATGACATGTGGTGGTCAAACGCTGTGGGAGTCATATTTACTGTGACAGATGCCTGGTGACAAAGCCATGGCCTCAAGCTCAATGTCAAAAATGCATTGGCATCCCTTTTGGTAAAAACTCTGTACCCATGAACTACCACATAGGTGGTAGTCAACTTAACACCAAAAGTGTGATAAGAGACCATGAGACACAGGTGGACAGTAGTCTCCCCTTTGATAATCACAGTGCTACACTAGTCATGTTATCTGTCTACGTGGCACACCTCATCACAAAAGGTGTGTCATCCAGGGAAAAAGAGGCCAGTGTTCCCCTCTACTCATCACTCACAAAACCCATTATAGAGTACAATGCCTCTTTTGGTATGTACCTCATAAGACATCTACAGCAACTGGAAAGGCCACAGACATACCTCACAAAGAGTATTACTGGCCTCAAACAGATGCCCTATGCAGACCGTCTCACAAAACCACAGCTAGAGTGTGTTACATACCGCCTACCCAGAGGTGACCTCTGCCTAACATACAAAGCTATGTCAAACCCAGATCTGTTGGACATGCTCCACGTAAACAGATCACAATCCCTATGAGCTACACGCTCTAGGGAACTAAACCTTGTCACCTCAATAAACAGAACATGCTAGAGGGATAGATTCCTATATCAGACATCCCATACTCTGGAACAAACTACCTATCAATAGCAAACAAAGCTTCTCAGTAGCACTCATCATGAATAATCTTGATGATTGGATGGGAGATAGGAAATACACCCCGGGAATCACCTCTGTGGCTCTGCTTGACAGGGGTACATGAAATGAAATTACTTGGGTGTCAAAGGCCAGGGTACCATCTGGCTAGGCTTCTATCGGCCCTAGGGCCAATAGCCTATTACCTACCTACCTATGAACCAATACACACCCACATGTACTTGTTGCAATAATTGCTATGTGCGGTTGACTGAGTGTGATGGTGAATGTGTTGGTGAATGTGTCACAGTTGTGTATATGTGGGATAGCTTAGTGGGAAACTGTTTCTGTGATAGTATTTTGTGTCCTAGCTCTGATCCCAGCAAAAGATGTGTATGCGATTGCTAGGCAGAAAAAGCAGTATGGCATATGGTCTGACGTAGTCCCTTGGTGTTAACTGGGGTGTGCCATTGGAGGCTAAAGCAGTACATGTATGCTTATTGATTGGTACTGCTGGTGAATCCAAATCCTGTATGAACTGTAGTACTACCTGAAGCTGTAGGCCTAAACAGCACAGTATGGTGCATGTCCACATTGCTTGGAACCACTGTTTTGTGTGTTCCCTGTAGTCCTCACAGATTACATACCTCAGGCATAAAGTTTTGTAAGTACTGACACACAATACTGTATGTTACACACGTAAAGCTCATCTGGGTTGCCATACCTTTGTGTCTTGTATGTATGTCTGATGTGTGTGTGGGTATGCCTGTAACATGCCCTTGGTCATATGTGTGTTGCAGGATATAAGTGTGTATCTAGCAACATGTATGGTCTAGTACAGCAGTATGCCACTTATATTCACAAATGTGCACATATTTTAGGCAGGGGTTTGCCATCAACAACTTGTGTGGTATACTGGTAATACTGTAACTGGACTTTACAATCATTGCAATGGATGACATATTTCTTTATGCATTAGCTTGATATATACCTCCTGTGGCTAGGTGGTGCATTGTGTCACATACAATGTGCCATGTACTGTTGTATAGTCTTACATAGTGGTTTCTCTTTGTTGCTGTGCAGAACATGGTTTAATATATAGAGCATGCCAGGCACTGTCAGGCAGTTGTGGGTTGAGCACTGATATGTGGTATTGAAAGTGGGTATCCTCTGACAGACAATAGGTTGCTATTTATGGCAGTTCAGTGATATCTGTACTGTAGAATGTTCAGTGTGCCACATGACTTGCTCACACATATTGTTTCATTGTCTTCCAGGGTTCATGGCTTACCATCGCAACCCAACCTATAGTCCTGCTGAGGATGACTTCATAACAACCAGCCTGGTTCAGCACTACACACTGCTTTTCTCAAGAACCAGTCAGTACCAGCATTAGCGGACTGCACTGTGGCAAGATGTTGTCCGTAGGGTAAATGACATAGGCATGCATAACCAGACATATGAGCAGGTACGCCATCACTGTAGTGATTTGTTTAGACATATCTGACAGCATGCGTCTGATGTCCATAGACAACAGCTTACCACAGGTGGTGGGGTTACCATCCATCCCCCCCCTCACCAGAGTGGATGAGCTGCTCCTGAGCATGGTGGCTCCTGGCCAACAACAACAACAGCAGACGTATCATCATGGAGGCCGGAGCCACGCAACAAGTTCACATGGAGTGTGCAGGTAACATGACATATCTGTAGACTACTGTTACCTCTATTGGTAGATCATGCATATGTGAAATGCGTACTGTGTAGTTAGAAGATGTGGAGCCTGGTGTTCTGCAATACTGATAATTTGGAACATGATCTGTAGGCCTGTGACAGTCAACTGTTGTACTATTGTAAGATTGCAAACCCACGGTAACAATGCCACAGTTGTTGCCACTCACAAACTGTCTCATATCCTTGTAGGTCCCTCTGGTGTGACAGCAATACAGCAGACCCATACTGGTGAGTGTGCTCTACATTTAATATTGCAAATAAGATGTGCATGTCATAGGTGAGGTGTAGGCCATGTACACATGTAACACACCTACGCATAATGCATGCTGTGCATGTTTGCTGTGAGACTATGCACATCTCAGTAACGTGAGTAGCTGCCTCAAACACATGCAATACACAGAGCATCCCAAACAATTGTGGCTACACTGTAGTGGACATTGGATAAGTAGAGTCGATACACATGCACACAACATACACAACTGTGTCATATGCAGTACATGTTAATATGCTACACATGGCGTATTCAGACACGCGCTGTAAGGTCACACTCCAGTATCCCAAATGTCATCCACACAGCACACATAATATACCTGAGGGGTAGAGGCCTATCATGGGGTGGTGCGATACTCTTTAACACACAACACATTCATGTTAGGCAATGCTCCCTATTGGGCACCTTACACACCCATGTAACAACTGGCTGTGAAATGATGAATGTAGCCATGGTACTGCAGTTCAGGTACAGCATGAAAGGTGCCAGTCTGGCACACATTAGTAGCCTTCAGTGACCACATGATGCTGCATGATGATGGCTCATGGTACTACACCCCATCTAGTTACAGTAACCACAGTACTACACAGAGCATTCATTGCTATACACCTCAATGTTGTGTGTGTGAAAACATATGCACCTATACACAATATGCACAGCAATCACCATTTGCACAAAGTGACACATATATGTCTTGTATTGCTATTGAGTGCATAGATCACATGACACACATTGGGTATGTGTGATGTGTAATGCTGCAGTTGTTTTGTAGCATGCCATGTCATGGCTGGCACTGGCATGTCCACAATATGTACTACACTCACCATAACTACTGTACAATGGCTATGTTGAGCAATGGTATTCCATCAGGTATACACGCACCACTCATCCTGTGTATATACATAGCATGCATGAGCTAAACCTGTGTCCACAATTATCTGCTAAAGACACAGACGCTCTAATCAGTAATGGATATCTAAGTGACACACAGATACACATCCAGCCATGGTATGTATACATGTGAGTGATGGTGCACAGCACATTGAAGAGCGTGTAATACTTGCACAGCAATATTGTGTCCATGTACACATTGCATTCTAGGGTGAGGCCAATCACTGAACAACAACACACATGCATCAAAGCCATGTATACTTTTATTGGCAAGGACTGTCTACACTCGCACTGCATGCTGTTGAGCAAAACATGTCCTGCATGCTGACACGTGTGATATGACTGTTTGGCTTGTGATACTGTACCCCACGATCAACCACTATTGAGTATGTTCTGGATTGCTGGTGGTGTGTGTGTGTGTGTGTGTGTGTGTGTGTGTGTGTGTGTGTGTGTGTGTGTGTGTGTGTGTGTGTGTCTGCTTTAGTGAGGAGTGTATTTGTGTGCATGTGTGCATGTGTACATGTGTGCATGTGTACATGTGTGCATGTGTTCATGTGTGAATGTGTTCATGTGTGCATGTGTGCATGAGTGCATTTGTGCATGTGTGCATGTGTGCATGTGTTCTGACATCATGTACAGGTCATAAAGTGTGTTTCCTGTCTTCCTCTCATAGGTGCTAAGGTTGGGCGGGTTCACTGCAGCAGGGAACCTGATGTCACTGACACAAATAGTGATAATGAGGATAGATGTGTTGAGGCACAGGCAGGTTTTCCAGGGTCTGTCACTGGGCCACCAATCAACAGTACACAAGTGTCCACTCCATCCATGCACACAGTCATACTGCCAATACATCCATCATCACCAATGCCCTTAGCTGAGGGACAGTGTACAGTTGGCAATGGCCAGGACAGTGTTGTATCTATGGCACATGCATCTGGACACAGCAGCCATACCCAGATGCCTGGAATGGTACCACATAGGCAGATGTCCAGGGGTTCTCGTGAGAGCACTGCTGCTCATCATGCCTCTGGCAGATGTGCCACAGGTCTTACAACCTCACGCATGTTCCAGGCTGTCATGGAGGCACAGGCATGTATGGAACGGTACACCAGACAGGGACTAAGGGCACAGAGGGCACATAACATCACTTTAAATGACAGTATCCATGACCTGGAAGGGGCCATCCGTAATTACACTGAGGTCACTGATAGATGTTAGGGGTGAGACATTAGATGTCCTCTGCAATGTTATGTCCATGTGTCAGGACAGTGCGGGATGGTTGAGGCGTCGACGTGGATGTATGCCAGCAACATCAGCAGCTGGCAGTTGCTGCGGACGTCCCTCAAGTCACAGCCACTTCTGTAGTGCCAGTATCAGCCCCAACAATGTTGGGGGTGGGCTGTCCATAGACCGTCCTAGAAGACCACGTGCACGTGGCTCTGGCCAGTCCCAGCAGGGACCTGGGTCCAGTGTACATATGTCTACTTCTGAGGACAGTACCCAGTCTGGTTTAGTACTTGATACTGACAGTAGCACCCCTGCCAGGCACAGGTACCGTATCCATGGCCAGAGATGGTGATCTGTAAAGCCTGGCAGGTACAGTCTGTGGCTGTCCCACAAATCCCCGTATATGGCAGCCACATGGTGGAACTGTGTGCATGCAGACACACACACACATAAACCAGGCACCTAGGGCTAATACATACCTGCACACATTACATCAACATTGGCCCATACCAGTACTCTTGGCCCTCACACACACACACACACACACACACACACACACACACACACACACACACACACACACACACACACACACATGTCAATTGTATGGCTCAATGTAGGCCCCTGGCAAACCAGCAACACACCCTGTGCATATGATGAAACCTGTGCCACCTCCTGTCATCTGTAACATTGATGCAGGAACAGGCTAACATGGTGCTGATGCACAGTGTGACTTTATAGCAGTATAGTAATGTTAGCATGTTGTCAGCAGTAAAGTGTAATGATATCCTTGAAGGTGTAGCTGAGCAGGCATGATGCATTAAAGCTATGATTGTCAATGTAGTATTGATTACACCAGTGTTAATTTCAATAGTGTATTTTCTGCCACGTGCCACTTGGCTGATGTGTGTAGTATTGGCAGCATGTGTTAGAGAGTGGACAGTACGTGTGGGATGTGTGCAGCACAGATTTGCAAGTGTACATTTGTGAACATGGTGGAGGTGCACAGTCTGCACATACGTGCATAGTGGACACATGGACAGGGTGACATGCCCTGTATTACACAGTGTTAACACTCCATAGTTTCTATTGGTGGCCAGTATGCATTGTACGACACACATTTTGGAACTTGGGTACACATGTGTGTATGACATGGTTTGCCACTGTACTGTGGGTGATACTGTTACTATCTGTCATTGGTTTGCATTCTGGTAGTACACATAACCTCAACAGCCTGACCATAAACAACCGTTAGATGATGTCTTGACAACTGACACACACATGTAGAACACACAGAAACATTTGGATCCTTCAGGTACTATACTATGCCAGTAACCAGTGGTATTCACCTGCACCCATTCCTGGGACCACTCCTTTTTGGCATATAGCTCTCTTAGGTACAAGCAAACACAGTAGGGATATGTCCGTCCATGTCTGGAAATGCATACTGTGGCCTATAATGCATTCTCCAGATGACACACACATCCTCCACAAGGGTATCATACAGACAGATACCTGTTGTCAAACCCATGCTGTAAAGGGCAGGATTCATACCCCTGCTTAACTAGGTTATGATACGAGAGCAGTACACATTAACAAGATATGCTATACACATTACTGGGAGCTCTTATTTTCCACAGGTATATTTGTAGGATGGTGACATCATCAGATTTGACAAAGATGAGTATACCACTTTTAAGGTGTTTCAGTAGTCTTCAAAAAGGTTGCCTTTTTCCAAGGAGATGCACACACACACTCAGTTGGCAAATGCAAGATTCAAAGCCCTACCTAACGACTTTAGGAGTACGCATTTACATGACACGCTATACACATTACTGTGAGTTCTTTTTTCCACAGGTATATTTGTAGGATGGTGACATCATCAGACTTGACAAAGATAAGTATACCACTTTTAAGGTGTTTTAGTAGTCTCCAAAAAGGTTGCTCCTTTACAAGGAGATACCCACACACACACTTGTCAAGTGCAGGATTCAAACACCTACCTAACTACTTTTGGATACTAGAGAAGTACGCATTAACATGACGCGCTAGACATTTTACTAGGAGTTCTCTTTTCCACAGGTATATGTGTAGGATGGTGATATCATCAGACTTAACAAAGATAAGTATACCACTTTTAAGGTGTTGTAGTAGTCTCCAAAAGGTTACTCCTCTACAAGGAGATACACACACTCTCATACAGCTATAAAGTGGAGGATTTAAACCCCTACTTAACTAGGTTATGATACTAGAGCAATACACATAAACACGAAGTGCTATATACATTACCGGGAGCTCTTCTTTCCACAGGTATATTTGTAGGATGGTGACATCATCAGACTTGACAAAGATGAGTATACCACTTTTAAGGTGTTTCAGTAGTCTTCAAAAAGGTTGCTACTCTCAAAGGAGACACACACATACAGTTGGTAAGTGCAAGATTCAAACCCTTACCTAACTACTTTAGGATGCTAGAGAAGTACAAATTAATGCAACATGCTATACACATTACTGGGAATTCTTTTTTCCACAGGTATATTTGTAGGATGGTGAAATCATCAGACTTGACAAAGATAAGTATAACACGTTTAAGGTGTTTTAGTAGTCTCTAAAATGGTTGCCCTTCTACAAGGAGGTACACGCACACTTATCAAGTGTAAGATTCAAACCATTAACTAACTACTTTATGATACTTGAAGAGTACGCATTAACATGATGCACTAGACTCATTACTGGGAGTTTTTGTTTCTACAGGTATATTTGTAGGATGGTGACATCATCAGAATTGACCAAGATAAGTATACCACTTTTAAGGTGTTGTAGTAGTCTCCAAAAAGATTGCTCCTCTACAAGAAGATACACACACTCTCTCATACAGTTTCAAGTGCAAGATTCAAATCCCCGACCTAACTACTTTAGGATACTAGAGCAGTATACATTTACACAACATGCTATACACATTACTGGGAGGTGTTTTTTTCCACAGGTATATTTGTAGGATGGTGACATCATCAGACTAGACAAAGTGGGTTACATTAGATGACATTAGGTGGGCTACATAGAAGGAATTTCTAAACACTTTGGCAATGTGATCATCAAAGGAGAGTTTACTATCTACCTGGGTCCCCAGGGCCATAATTACATTCTCTGTACATACTAAATTACCACCGATGTGGTAATTTGTGTGCACTTTGTTTTATCCAAAGGGGATGACTATGCACTTTGGCATTCTGCTTGAGGGCATTGTTTTGACACCAGGTATCTGTCTTTGTAAGACCCTTCTGAAGGATGTCTGTGTCAGCCGTAGAGTCAATTATGGACCACAGTTAGCAGTCATCTGCAAACTTGTTCAGCTATACTTCTCCCATGCTTGCCTATACCTCTGAGCAGTATCTACTGAACAGGTGGGGTCCCAGGATCAAGACCTGTGGGATGCCATTTGTGACTGGTTTAGAGTCGGACATGGCACCCGCAACTCTGAACATGTGTGTTTGATCTGTGAGCCAGTTAGCCAACCATCCTGTGACATAGCTTTTAATGTTCAAGCTGGTAAGCTTGTCCATGATGCCAGAGTGGGGAATGGTATCAAAAGGCCTTAGTGAGGTCCAGGTGGGCTGTGTGGACTACTTTCACCTCCATCTATGTCCTTGGTAACTGTTTCAAATAAGTCAACTAGGTTTAGGAGGCAGGATCTGCCTCTAACAAAGCCAAGTTGGGTAGAGTCCAGTGTCTGGAGGTCCCCAATGTCTCTGTTTATGGGTTACATGATCATTTGCTCCATAGCTTTGCAGACCAGGCTGAGTAAGCCTATAGGGCAATGGTTTCCTGGTTCTGTTGTGGCACCCCCTTTGTGGAGCTGGATGACTTTGGTTGTATGCCATTCTTTGGTTACATAGCCTGAGGTAAGTTTGAGTCTGGACAGTGAATGTAGGTGAGGGTGTAGTTCCTTTTGGGGCTGGTGTAAGTCACAGTATGGGACACCATCCAGTCCCATTGATGCTCTTTTCTTAGCTTTGGAGAGGGCTGTTTTTACCTGCATGTCCATGAAGGATGGGCCTCTGCAATCTTCTGGGATGGACACAGGCCCTTATGGGGGTGATGGGGGGAGTTTGCACTGAACTTGTCCCCAGGATGTGGGCAATGTAAGTTGGTTCAGTGTATTTTTTGCCATTTTGCAGTAGCTGTTAGCATATTTGAGAGTTGCCACCTAAATGTTTGGTATAGTTAACGAAGGCTTTGTGGTTGTTATACTTACATTCCTTGGCAATTTGTCTTTAGAAACTGGCCTTGGATTATTTAATGAGTGATCATTGTTTCTTCTTAATAATGATCAGTGATGCCTTTCCTTTTGTGAAGTTTGCTCTATCATGTGTTCGTTTCCTCCTTCTGTTGTATAGCTTATTTATGGGCGATGACCACCAGATTGGTTTCTTATTTTTGGAGGAGTGCATCTTGGTTTTATTTGGGATGTCTCAATCCATGCATCCCTGTAGATGCACATAGAATGCACTTGTAAATGGTTCGGCAGATTGTATAGCATTATCCTATATCAAGGGGGCTTTGGAACTTTCCACTTTGGTCTTGGGAAATGTGCAGTTTGCTTTTGAAAATGTCTTCACAGTGGTTTCCTTGACTGGGGGGGGACGGGATGTGGATGTAAAGTGTGATTACTTTATGATCTGATATTGCCAGCGAGGGGTTTATCTCTGTTGTGGAACACTGGTACCCCATGTTGGTGATGATCAGGTCCAGTATGTTGTCACCTCTAGTGGGCATGGTAACCAGCTGTCCCAGTGCGTTTGAGTTTTTAAACTCTAGGAATCATTGGGCAAAGGAGGTTTGTACATGAGTAATTCTTCCACTCAATGTTTGGGTAGTTGTAATCTCCTCATATAATGGTGTTTGATAGGACCTATATATTTTCCACTGTTCTCAGGAATACTGAGTGAGGTTCCTGAAACAAGGTAGGTGATCTGTAGCAGACTACAATCTGATAAGCAGCTTTGCCCAATGTTAGTTGCACTTGCATGGTCTCCAAGGCCTCATGCTGTGCCACTAACTTGAAGGTGTGGGTATCCATAAGGTAAATGGATACACCACCTCCTTTTGTATTTCACTCTGGGTTTTGGGGCTGAAGATCAGAGAGATTGTGAATGTTTTACATGGAGCATGTCCAACAGCTCTGTGTTTGACATAGCTTTCTATGTTAGGCAGAGATCACCTCTGAGTAGGCGATATGCGAGAGAGTACAGCTGGAGCATTTTGAGACAGTCTGTGTATGGCATGTATTTCAGGCCGCTAATGCTCTTTGTGAGGTATTTCTGCAGGCTTTCCAGTTGTTGTATATGTCTTGTGAGGTACATAGCAAAAGGGGCATTGTACTCTATTGTGGATCTAGTGAGTGATGAGTAGAGGGAAACAATGTCCTCTTCTATTCTGCATGAGACACCGTTTGTGATGATGTGTGCCATGTAGAAGGATTTCCTGACTACTGTGGGGATGTGATTATCACAGGTGTGTCCACTGTCCACCAGTGACCTAAGGTCTCTTATCACACTTTCAGTGTTAAGTATATTACCGCCTATGTTGTAGCTCATAGCTACAGAGTTTTTTACCAAAGGGGATAACAATGCACTTATTGGTATTGAGCTTGAGGCCATGGCTTTGACACCAGGCATCTGTCTCTGTGAGGCCTTTTTGTAGGATGTCCACATCTTTAGTATTTACAATTATGGCTCCTAGTTTGCAGTCATCTGGAAACTTCATTAGCCACAGACCTTCCATGTTAAAGTTTACTTCAGGGAAGTAGATACAAAACAGGACAGGACCCAGGACTGAACCCTGTGGTACTGCACTTGTCACTGGTCCAGAGTCATACTTGGAGTCTGCTACTTTCACAGTGTGTGTTCTGTCAGTGAGCCAGTTGGCAACCCATCTTGTGACATAGCAATTTATACCTAGTTTAGTGAGTTTATTTATAATTCCACAGTGGGGGATGGTGTTGAAAGCTGTGGCAAGATCTACATAGGCTGTGCGAACCACCTTACCCTTGTCTACAGTTCTGGTAACTGCTTCAATGTCATCTATCAGGTTTAGGAGACATGATCTGCATTTTACTAACCCAACATGGTTGTGGTCCAGAGTTTGGAGATTACCAATGTATCTTTTTATAAGTTGTATGATGATACATTCCATGGTCTTGCAGAGCAGGCTCATCAGGCTAATGGGGTGCTAGTTCCTGGTGTCCATGGTTTCTCCACCTTTGTGTAGTGAGATGACCGTCTCTGTGCACCATTCAGCAGGCACAAAGCCTGAGGTGAGGCTATGACCAAACATGGTATGTTGGTGTGGTGCCTGTTCCTTCTGTAGTTTGTGTAGAACACAGCGTGGGAAGTTATCTGGTCCCATGGATGCTGTGATACTGGCTTTGGAGAGTGTTTTTTACCTGTGCAACCATGATGACAGCAACCTTGCAGTCTTCTGTTATAGAGATGTGCTCTTTCATGGGTGAGAGGGGGGTAAAGTTAGCACTGATCCTATTTGCCAGGATGTTGGCAATATCATTTGGGTCTGTATATTTAGTGCCATTGAGCTGTAACTCAGAGCCGATCTGAGTGTTATCATGACATGGACCTGTCTGTTGGGCAGAGATTTCCTGAGTAGACAGTATGCAACAGAGAACAGATTGAGTTAAACTCAGTCTTGTTGCATGCGGCAACTGTTTGAGGCCAGTAATCCTCTTGTTGAGGTACTTCTGTCGTCTTTCCAGCTGCTGCAGGTGCCTAGTCAGATTCATCGCAACTGTGTTGTGGTACTCTCTGATGGGTCTGATGACTGATGAGTAGAGGGAACCTCCTTTGACCTACATGCAAAGACCTTGGCAGTTTGTGGGAACACATAGCATGATTGTCTGACCACTTTGTGAATGTGTTTCTGGAAGTAGAGATGACTATCCACATGTGTCCATAGATCCCTTATTATCACCTCCATATTTAGGGTGTTGGCACCTATGTGGTATTTGTATGACTGTAGCACAAGGCCATAATTTTGACACATCTGTCTGACTGAGACCATTTTTAAGGATGTCTCTGATGTCCCAAACATCGATTATGACAACTTTTTTGCAGTCATCCACAAACTTTGCTAAACATAGCCCTCATGTGTTTGACTGTATTTCTGAAAAGTATACACCAGACTGGAGGGGACCCAGGACTGAGCCATGGGGGACAGCAGTTGTTACCAGCTTGAACAGGAGATGACAATTCTTACCTTGTGTGATCTACCTGTGCCCCAGTTGGCAATCCATCAGATGACATACATATTTATGCACAGGTTGTTGATTTTGTGGATATGACATGTGTCTGGGATGTTGGAAAAGGGCTTTTCAAGGTCTATGTGGGATGTGTGTAGCTCATTTCATTGATGTATGTCCTGGGTGACTGCCTTGAAAACAGTCTAGCAGGTTTGGGAACAATGATCTGCCAGTGACCAAACCAAAATTGGTAGGATTGGGTGTTTGTAGGCTCCCAATAGCTCTGTTTATGAATTCCATCATGATGGACTCCATGGCCTTGCAGTTCAGGCTTAATAGGCTTATAGGACAATAGTTCCCATGGTCTGTTATGCACCAACACTTGTGGAGTGTGCCAACCATTGCTGTAACACATTCAACAGTTTCATATCCTGTACAGAGGGTGAGGCTCAACAGACTGTTCAGGTGCAGGGTCTGTTTGTTCTGGAGTTCACTTATGACACAGCTAGGGAAACAATGTAATCTCATAGACGCCGTGTTTTCAGGTTTGGAAGGAGCTGTTTACCCATTCTATATGTGATATCTGTGCCTTCACAATCTCCAGGTATGAGGATAGGGACTTTTGTCAGTGAGAGGGGGGTATGTATGTATGAGCCTGTCTGACAGGATGTTGGCAATGTCAGTCATTTACAGTTTGCCCAGACTCAGGACATATATGAGTGTACATTGCTATTTATGACATAGCGGAAGGAAGTGTCATGGTTCTCTATGGATTCATTCACAGATTATTTCGCCAGAACATGGATTGGATAATGTTTGGAGTGCACATTGTTTATTCATGATACTGATTCCACGTTTATCGATCTTCTTTGCTTTTTCACTTTCTGTGAACAACTTAAGTACTTGTGATACATAGTTTGATTATGACAGGGTTCCAATATATTATATGTGTCTGTTTTCATATAACTGTGTGCACAAGGCAGGATTGGTGACTAGTGACAGGTTCCTGGGGTAAAACATATGCAACTGCCAGATATGTGTGGCCAACTGCTGTACTCTGACATGGCCTAAGTGTGTGAGCATGCCCAGTATGACCTTTCAGTATGTTGTTGCCTGACATTTGCTTCATTTATTTAAGTGTGTGAGCATGCCCAGTATGACCTTTCAGTATGTTGCTGACTGACATTTGCTAAATTTGTTTAAGTGTGTGAGCATGCCCAGTATGGACATATATACTATATGTGTGTGAAAAAATCAAGTTTGTTTTTACTTCAGGGCTCATCTTTGTGTTGTACATCGAAAGGAAGCACGCTGTGCTGCAGGGATTCCATGAGTCACTTTGCATAGACTTATCAACATTTCTACATACAGAGGGGATAGCTATTATTTGTACATTTCTACCCAGGGGGCACACCTGATTGTTACTGTGGGTGTACATAGGATGAGGGGTTCACCTGCACTTATACACATTTGCTAGTCCTGCACTGCTATGTCAGGTACTCCATTTCAGTCTGTACTGTTGCCTATCATACTGGCTTGAGGCATACTACTGTACTACAGATCTTAGCTTCCAATTTCACGTATATTAGTTTGTGACTTCATAGCCTACCCAACCGACATCACACTGCCTGGCCTGCTGTTATCTGTCTGCATAGGCCTGGGGGGAAGTTCAGAGGGCAAGACACAGCATTTGTTTGTGTTTGCGTTAGTCTACAATTGTCCTGCTGTGTCTGTGCCAGTGAAATGCTGTCATGGCTTAGTGGTTCAGTACTGTGAAAACAGTGCACAGTATCCTGAGTTCGAGCCCTGTCACTGCTTTTTATTTTCCTGCTGGGCAGACCTGACTGGATAAGGAACAGTAAATCAGGTGTGAGTGTTTTTACCCAACTTTGCTCGACTTTGCCTAACTTTGCCTAACATTGCCCAACGTTGCCCAACCTTGCCCGATGTTGCGCTAGTTTGCGCTGTGTGCAGCTCTGTTCAATTGTGCTTAAATATGCTAAATAGTGGTAAAATGTGCTTAGCACTTCTTTTTATTGCTTAAAATAGGGCAATCATGCATCAGGTGGTGCTGCAGGGCTGCTATGTCAGATACACACAGTACACTCCCTATACATATTTGAAAACAGGTAGTGTCAAAATAGGCATCCCTTTTATTGTATGTGCGAGTCAGAGATAGGTGTCATTTCCAGGGTTCCTACTGAGTCAGTGTATGTGCAATGAGTTGCCTATTTGCCAAGGCCAAGCCATACTGGGCACACCTCCTTCTGCCTACTGGGGGCAGTCTCAGGTTGTTCCTCCTCCGAGTCACACTGTGCCTGTGCAGGCCTTGGCAATGGTGGGGGGCTGTTTGGCCCTGCCCCATGCTGTTCCTGCTGCAGCTGTTTTCGCAGGATCATATTGCGTAGCATGGCACATACCATGACAATTTGGGTATATGTAGTTGGTAAGTACTGCAAGGCTCCACCAGATGTGTCCAGGCATGGGAACCATGACTTGAGCATCCGAAACACATGCTCAATAATGTTTCTTGTTTGCGTGTGTGCCTCATTATGAAGTTCTTGTTCGGGTGTGTGTGCATTTCTGATGGGTGTCATCAGCCACGGCTCCACTGCATATCCAGCATCCCCCACTAGGTGACCGTCAGGGATGTCCCCACTGGCAAATCTCTGGTACAGCTGCGTCACATGCCAGATGTGGAAATCGTGATAGCTTCCAGGCAGCCAGCACTCACATTCATTATTATGCCCTGGGCATCGCACATGACCTGGCAGTTGATGGAGGTGAAGCCCTTGCAGTTGATGTAGAACCTACCCTGCTCACCGGGTGGTGCTTTGATGTGTATGTGTGTGTAGTCGATTGCACCCACTACCTCAGGGTATTCTGCTATTTGGTGGAAAAGACACATATTGCTGGCCAATGCCTCACTGGAATTGGGGAAATATACATGCTTACCAACATGTGCTGACATGGCATCCAGGAACTGGTGCATTACCCTGGATGCTGATGCCTGTGAAACCCCCATCATTTCACCAGTTGGCCTCTGGAAGGTACCTGTAGCTAGTATTCGTAGGCCAGCACATAACTTGGTATCCACTGGGATGGGTTCCCCTCTATTAGTTCTGTGGGTGAGGCGTGGCAGGCACAGCTCAACAATTTGCTGCAGGAGGTCTCTGTCTACTCTATAGTGCTCCACTATCTCCAGCTCATGTATCCCCTGGTAGGTTACCCTGGGTCTGTAAACTCTTCTCCAGCTCCTCACTGTGGGTTGCTCAGCAGCATTCACAACATCACCACCCTCAGCACCTTGCACATGTTGGTTTATGATAGCAATAGCAGCACCTAACATTTTGTCTGACTTAAGCTTTTTAAGTGTTCACTCTTTGTATACTGCAGTGTTGCAGAGTTCTTGGGAAAAAACAGGGTAGACTGCTGTTTGCAGAGTTTAGAGTGCTGGGCTAGGCTAGTCTACTGCCTGTGTAATTGGCTTATTCTGATATATTTCACCTGGCACCTATGCTATTTCTCTTTGGTTAACTTCCTACTACTTTTTTTCCTTTCTTTTTCCCTTTCTGTTTCCACAAGGGGCAGCGCCGCGCAAACAAGCGCACACACACGCACACTTGTGCACATGCGCAATCACGCTCACACATGCTCTGTGCCCGTTTGCAAGAAATTTCAGATATATCCATGGTGTACACCTTTGATTTCTTGTTTTCAACTAGGACAACTGTAGACACACCTCTTGCAATCCTGAGCAACTCAGGGCAAACACAAGCCACTGTGCTCCAATCAGCTTACAGTCTTTCAGACATACTCCCTCATGATGTCACCCGTCTTCTACTCTACTACTCCCCCACTCCTATACTTACACTCTAGGGACATGGCTCACATGCTGGGGAAAATTGGGATTCACTATCCTTATCCTCATTTGCATAGGATTGCCTACTAATGCTTGGTTACATCATTCACACTGAGCTACCCTCACTTAGCAACCACTACTCAGTGGCCATGTTGTTTTCAGCCTGCCATCACCTGCATGGCAGAACAAGCTTTTTAGTTAAAATGCCCATTTGTGGCTATTTTTCACTTTTTTCATTTTATTTAAAGTGCAGCACGTTTGAGCGCCACTGCGCTATGCTTAAACATTGGCGATCGGGAAAAAAATGGATTTTAAGGATTTACAACATTTGCAAATGCCAATGGCCTTATATTTGGCCATTGACATGCTTCCTCAACTAGATGCATCCTTTATTTGGAGCTGTCATAGCTCCGTTTAGCTATTTGCAGAATGGTACTCCGTTACCAATGGAGTACATTTCTGCAAATAACACTACTCTTCCACAGACAGGTTAGTGTTTCCTGGATCGCAGATTTACCTCATTTGCATAGCTTTCAGCAGCAAATGACATAATTTGCATACCATAACACTGTCCGTGCAAGAGTAGCTTTAGAAGCTCTCATGCACGCCCCTGCCGGCTATTGCTGAATCGCTCGGCAGACATATTGCCTGTCTGCCGTCTTACACTACTCTTAGACTCCGTGCAAGCCTTCATGAATCCGGCCCATTATATATGTAAAATCAAGCAATTAACTCTGGTCTCAAAACAATAGAAGGAATTCCTCAGTCCAGACATTATGTCTCCAAGCTTTGAGATCAAACACTCATACAATACTTGACTTATCAGCTTTCTTCTAGCAGAGTCCATTGCGGTTACATTTTTGAAGTTCAACATTTAACACAGTTTTCTTACATTTAAGAGTACAAGCCTGTTGATTATATTCAAATTTACAATGACATAGAATTATCAACAAAATTCTATCTAGCTAGGCTGGCAGCCTTCACAGATCTTCACAGATACTATTTATGCATGTTGCAGAAACTGTCTAGTAATACCTTTAGAATCTAGGTACTTACATATTATCAAAACCACGCTTTCTCGTTAGCCTGTTATTTGTATTTTCACAATCACTGCATTTTAAAAAAGATTTTTAACTGTTAAAGGTAGAGTTTAGGGGCAAAAGACACAAAGGCAGTCCAGAACCTTGTATACCAAAGCTTGACTATGGATCAAAGTTTTTCTTAGATATTACAGTATGACAGATTTTGTTTAATAAGTGATCATATTTACTTAAGACAAGCCCATTATATGCTGTGTGGATTTTAATTTTGATCAGGGAGCATACAGTGTTTAAAAAAGAAAAAGAAGGACTCAGTATTAAAATTAACATGGTTGCAGTAATACTTTTTTAATTTATGATTATTTTACCATTAGGCAGTGTACACTGTAGAGCATGGAAGAAATAAATAATACTAATAATGTGCTGGCGACTGGTGAGAAAATGTCGTTGCGATAATACGTAAGTAGTGAAATCTATTATATTGAACATTTAAAACAACTGAACATGAATGTTATATTTTGAAATTTTAAACTGACACTAAAGTGGTACCTATTTATACTGAATATCTGAAATAGCTGTGTACAAATGTTATATTTTGAAAACTAACCAAACTAACGCTAAAGGAATACCTCTTTTTTTCCAGTAACATCTGAACACAGGTAAAAGCATAAACTAAAATCTGATAACATTATGCAACTGTCTGAAAACATAACTTAAAAGTGAAATTTAGCTTGCAATACTTCATGTTACGATGTCACTAACTTGTACAAATATACTTCTACATCTGTTTATGTATTATACTTACATTAACTCTAATCTAATCTGCATATGTGCATATTTTATATACACATCCTGACTCGAAAGAATACTTTTCTTTAGCTAACTGAAACAAATATAAATAAAAGCAATTAGCATGATGTTCACATACTGAATTATCTATGCAATTAACTAAATTTCATTTATTTTTCAAGAAACATTGAAAAAAAATGTACACACCTATATGGTCTTCCGTCTTTCTGCCAATGATCTGGTTTTCTTAAATTGTGAATGGGTCAACCCAGAACTTGCAAAGTAGTCAATTAAGGCAAGCAAAATATGACTTACTCTGTATGACCCAAATCACTGCTGGGTATTCGAAGATTCACTCTAGGGTCTGTCTATTTCTGGATAGGCGGTCATACAGTTAGTCCTTCCAATCCATCCCCTCAACCTATCTTTGTTACAAGTCTTGTGGAAAACGTAATCATTTTTCCAGACTGTATTGAAAAATATGCATTCTGGATTAATGAAATGGTAGTTATTCAGAATTAGCTTGATTTGGCAGCATGTAGTATTCATTACTGATATTACCAATATCTGAAAAGCACAAAAAAAGCAGTATCAGGTTCTTAAAATAACATTTGCAGTTTTAACAATTATAAACTGATAGCATTGCTTGTTGCCCTGACATTACATGTATTTCTCCTGCCAGAAATGAACCTATGCTAGTAATAAAAAGATTGTTGTAGGTCTGTAACCAAACTGTTAATGTACTATAGTAAAACAGAAAGGCTGTAATTACATACTGAATCAAACGGAAACCTCAGTGACATTTTTCTTCCCATTAAAAGCTCTAATGAAACTAAAGTAATAATCTGACACTACTAATTCTTCGGTGTTTCTTGCAATTCTGCACCTTATAAACTTTATAAAATTAATCATAACTGCAGATTTTTTTTTACTTTTACTCTGTAACTCTCAAACTGTAAGTTATACAAAAGAAGTTCTTCAGTGTGCAGTTATCTGCCAACTGTCTTACATGTATCGATTCTTTAAGCTTACATCATTTAACTATTTCAGTTCTGAATGCTACAAGGGCTATTTATCATCACTGTCTGCAATTTTCCTTGCACCCCAAATATACAGATAAATAGTAAGAACTATTACTGTATAAAAACTGTCATTCATAATATTTAACTAATTTTTACCATACCGTTATATAGCATACAGCACTATTTTTAGTTCAGCTCACTGAGGAGGCCTGTAATCGGACGACTCAATTACATTAATTTGGTGCCTATGGTGTGGTTTGGTAGACTGCAATTTCTGTATGAAATTTATAAAATCTTGGACCCTTTATATGTACACATTTACTTCTTTAACTGAACTGACCTGATTCTGGAGCTTTATTTGTCTGTCCTTTACAAGTATGCAAAGTTTCCTCATATAGTTAATTACATTGCATTATTTTCTTATATCAGATCTGAACCTGTATCCTGCTCACATGTAAAATGTGAAATATAAAAGGAAGACATAGGCGTGCTTTAAAATGGCTGCATTTCTAGGCCTATGCAAAGAGAATACTGTATTCATTTAGGATTTCGTCTGGCAAAGCTATATTTATTTCAAGCCTATTCTTATATAAGGCATGGCACCTTGTCCAGTATCAATAAGGGATGTATATACTGGTGGAGCATTTATGTCAAGTAAATAAATTTGAGACACAACCTATCATCTTATCTGATCATGCATTTCTAAAAATTTCCTAAACTGGGAGCCATTATTGAATCCCCAAATGATGTGGATACTCTACAAAAGGGCCTTACAGAAACAGATGCTTGGTGCCAGAGACATGAGCTCAAGCTCAATGCTAAGAAATGTATAGTTATCCCCTTTGGGAATAAACATGTACCCATGAATTACCACATAGGTGGCAGTACACTAAACACCGAAAGTGTGATGAGAGACTTAGGGACACAGGTGGACAGTGGTCTCACCTTCGATAACCACATCGCCACAACAGTCAGGAAATCCTTCTATGCAGCACACCTCATCACTAAGAGCTTTTCATCCAGAAAAAAGGAGGTCATTGTCCCACTGTACTCATCCCTCATTAGACCCATTATAGAATACAATACCCCGATTGGTATGTACCTCTCAAGACATTTGCAACAACTGGAAAGGCCACAGAAATACCTCACTAAAAGAATCACAGGCCTAAAGCAAATGCCCTACGCTGACCACCTTAAAAAACTCCAGCTATACTCTGTTGCATATCGTCTACTCAGAGGCGATCTTTTCTTAGCATACAAGGCCATGTCAAACCCAGAGCGGTTGGACATGCTACACTTAAAGAAATCCCAATCCCTCAGTGCCACACGCTCCAGGGATCTAAACATTGTCATCACAATAAACAAAACATGCTGGAGGGATAGGTTCCTGGCCCAGAGACTCCCCAGACTCTGGAATAGATTGCCCATACATGTAAAGCAGAGTGCCTCTTTGGTTCTCTTCAAAAGGAACCTTGATGATTGGATGGGAGAAAGGAAATTCACCCCGGGGATCACATCAGTCGCCCTGCTAGACAGGGGTCCAGGGAAGTAAATAGTGTGGGAAGAAATAGCCAGGGAATTGTTATGGCTAGGCTTGTATAGGACCTAGGGCTGATAGCCTAGTACCAACCTATGAACCTATGAACCTATAATGCTAGTGAGTTTTAATAAAGATAAGATGAAAAGGCACTGGAGGTTATCAACAAACAAACCAGAAAAGGAAAAATAAAAGAGTGGTGTAAGAAAGATCCTCCACTGAGTGATAGGGAAGATGATTAATATTATTGTGGAAAGATGGGAAAATTGTAGCAAGGCTACAGTAAAAGAAATTAAGACAAAAGAGGAGAGAAATAGAAGGAGGGAAAGGAAATAAAGGCCATTTCTGTATCAAATTATCAGAAAGCTTCAACTGATAGGGAAAATATAAAAGAAGAGGATAGAGTAAGGTTGCAAGAATTAAAAATGCAAGACAAGGTACAAAACGGTAAATGGGTTTTGATTAAGGGGAAACTGTACAGGGCATATATGTTACAAGCAATGACATTACAAGGGAGTCAGTTGCATTGAAAAATATTTGCAAGCTATTACATACTCATGTTAGTAAGGCTCATCTATGTGAGGTCATTTCTGATCACTAAAAAAATGAATTGCATTTTAACAAATTCTACATGGTGTAACACTACAAGTGAATATCAATATAGTTGTGAGTGGTTATGTATTACAGTTTGATGGTTGAAGAGAAATCTCAATAAAATATTCTGTCTTAAAAAAAAGAAACCTGGTTTATGATAATGATTTCCTCGTCTTTATACAATAACAGCAAGAGCCTGGAAGGAAGTAGAAATTAGACTTTTGAAAGGCTACAAAACAAAGCAAACTAGTTTGCAAGAATCTGTCAAGTAGAAAGTTATTTTGTCAGGATTACCACTTCATAAAATTGCACAAACAAATTATTTTATGTATGAAAGATCTGCAAGTAACACTGAGGGGTTGTAGTGCAGTTGAGGACAATGGAAGCCATTGCTGCAGTGATTAATAATAGAACTAAATAACAGAGAAGTCATGAGAAGTACATGGCTGGAACTAATTTTTCTTTTGACAAATGAACCTTCTGACTTTGTATAAGATGAACAGGAATAATTCTTTCTAACACACTATGTGGCAAATCTTAGTTGTAGTGATGACAGGGGCAAATTGTATATCAAACAGTGAGAAGTCCCTTGTTTAGTGAGAAACAGATATATCTGAGAATGGGGAGCATCCAGTGATTCTCCAACATGACAACTACTAGAGGAAGGAGTCACTTTAATACACTGAATTAGTATGAAGAAGTAAAATAAATGAAGGGGATATATGCAGAGGGCTGTGCTGATGTTATTTTGTAACCATTCTGGGAGAACAAGGGTCTAACAGTTTAGATGCTTTGCAGTGTTAGTAGCAGGAATTTTTTTCAGTCAACCTAAGCTAAGATACACAGTAACTGTTTGACAGCAAGCTGGTAATGGCCAGTGATAAGAGATATTTTCTAAACAACAGAATGAGTGGGGCTAACCGGAATAAGGTGAACTATACTATACTAAGAAACAAAAAGGAAAAATCAACCAAAGCTAGATTTTCCACTGTGTGATTCCTTAAATCTCTTGCATTAGAGCTGACATGGGATATATGCGAATTACCCTTTAAGGACATCAGGGGTTTCAGCTAAATGGCAATTCTGAATGTCCATGACTTTGTCTATTTGGTAGTAGTGACGGGCGGTGTGTACAAAGGCCAGGGACTTAATCAATGTGAGCTTATGACCTGTGCTTACTGGGAATTCCTCACTCATGGGGAATAATTGCAATCCCTAGACCCTATCATAAATGGGGTTCAGCAGATTACCTGGACCTGTCGGCCAAGAGTAGACACATGCTGATTCAGTCAGTGTAGCACGCGTGCAGCCATGGACATCTAAGTGTATCGCAGACCTGTTATTGCTCAATCTCATGTGGCTGATAGCTGTTTCCCCCTCTTAAGAAGTTGGAGATGACCACACAAGGCTGCATAACTTGGAGATAACCTCACAGGGCTCCATAAACCCTGTGTTTCCAAAGGTTATACAAACATTCCACTTATCCTTTGCTGATGATGCCATAAAAAGGCAGAAACATGCATGTCCACAGCTAGTGGGTTTTGGCTTTATTGGCCTGAATTTGTGCATAATTAGACTTATAAGAAAAAGTCAGGAAATTCAGAATTCTTATATAGGTGAAACACCTAATGTCCTTAAAGGGTAATTTGCATATATCCCATCTCGCCTCTAATGCAAGAGGTTTAAGGAATCACACAGTGGAAAGTCTAGCTATGCTAAAGCTTTCTTTTTGTTTTTCAACTGATTGTTTTTTTTTCTGTGTGACCTTTTTACTCATTGTTTTAGTCTATACTATGGTAAGGTCAGTTTTTGCATGGTTACCCATTTACATAGGTTCATAGGTTGGTACTAGGCTATCGGCCCTAGGGCCTATGCAAGCCTAGCCATAACAATTCCCTGGATATTTCTTCCCACAATATTTACTTCTCCAGGCCCCTGTCTAGCAGGGTGACTGACATGATCCCCGGGGTGAATTTCCTATCTCCCATCCAATCATCAAGGTTCCTTTTGAAGAGAGCCAATGAGGCGCTCTGCTTGATATGTATGGCAGTCTATTCCAGAGTATGGGGAGTCTCTGGGTCAGCAACCTATTCCTCCAGCATGTTTTGTTCATTGTGATGACAAGGTTTAGATCCCTGGAGCATGTGACTCTGAGGGATTGGGATTTCATTAAGTGTAACATGTCCAACAGCTCAGGGTTTGACATGGCCTTGTATGTTAAGCAGAGATCGCCTCTGAGTAGACGATATGCAAAAGAGTATAGCTGAAGTTTTTTTAGACGGTCAGTATATGGCATTTGTTTTATGCCTGTGATTCTTTTAGTGAGGCATTTCTGTGGCCTTTCTAGCTGTCGCAGATGTCTTGTGATGTACATACCAAATGGGGCATTATATTCTATAATGGGTCTAATGAGGGATGAGTACAGTGGGACTATGGCCTCCTTTTTTCTGGATGAAAAGCCCTTAGTGATGAGGTGTGCCACATAGAAGGATTTTTTGACTGTTGTGGCAATGTGGTTATTGAAAGTGAGACCACTGTCCACCTGTGTCCCTAAGTCTCTCATCACACTTTCGATGTTTAGTGTCCTGCCACCTATGTGGTAATTCATGGGTACATGTTTTTTTCCAAAGGGGATAACTATACATTTCTTGGCATTAAGGTTGAGCCAATGGCTCTGGCACCAGGCATCTGTTTCTGTAAGGCCCTTTTGTAGAATATCCACATCATTTGGGGATTCAGTAATGGCTCCCAGTTTGCAGTCATCTGCAAACTTTGTTAGCCAGAGTCCCTTAGTGTTGGCCTGTACTTCAGAGAAGTAGATGCCAAACAAGAGTGGTCCCAGGACTGAACCCTGAGGTACTCCACTTGTCACTTGTCTGGAGCTGGATTTGGAGTTGGCTACCTTTATTGTCTGGGTTCTGTCAGTAAGCCAGTTAGCAACCCATCGAGTGACGTAGGGATTTATGCCCAGCTTAGTAAGTTTATCTATGATTCCAGAGTGGGGGATGATGTCAAAGGCCTTGGCGAGGTCCAGATAGGCTGTGTGGACTGCCTTACCCTCATCCACAGCTCTGGAGGCTGATTCGAAGAAGTCAATCAGATTCAGGAGACAAGATCAGCCCATCACAAAGCCAAACTGAGTGGGGTCCAGTGTTTGAAGGTTGCCAATGTCTTTGTTTATAAGTTCCATGATAATGCGTTCCATGCCCTTGAAATCAGGCTTGTCAGACTCATGGGACGGTACTTCCTGGGATCCAAGGTAGATCCTCCCTTGTGGAGTGGGATAACTGTAGCTGTGCGCCACTCAGTGGGCATGAAGCCTGAGGTGAGGCTATGATTAAACATGACACTTGGGTGAGGTGCCAGTTCATTTTGTAGTCCATGTAGTACACAGCCTGGGATGTCATTTGGTCCCATGGATGCTGTATTTTTAGCTTTGGAGAGTGCGGTTTCTACCTGTGTGCCTGTGATTATCTGAATTTGGCAATCTTTTGGTATTGAGATGGGCCCTTTAGGCTGTGAGAGTGGGGTGAAGTTGGCACTAAATCGATCTGCCAGGATATTGGCAATATCCTTGGGATCAGTATATTTAATGCCATTCTGTTGTAACTCAGAGCAGATCTGAGCATTGCCATTTAGATTCTTGACATAACTATAGAATGCCTTGTGGTTGTCTTTGGAATCTTTGGCAATTTTATTTTTGTAACTAGCTTTTGAGGATTTTATGAGGCATCTCAGTTTCTTACTGAGGCTGGTGAGGGAGTTTTTTGCATTCTGGGATTTTCCTCTTTTTTGCAACAGTTTCTTCCTTCTGTTGTATAGTTTGTTTATAGCAGGGGACCACCAGATTGGCTTCCTTTTTTTGGAGAAGAGCATTTTGGTTCTATTTGGGATGGCACGATTCATGCACGAGTGGATGTGCTTGTACAGTGCCTTAGTGTAGGATTCTGCAGTCGAACTTCCAGATCCCATCTGCGTGGGTGTTATGAAGTTTGTCACTTCTGACTTCAGTAGCTTGAAGTTGGCTTTGGAGAAGTTTTTTAAGGAGGTTTCCTTACTGGGGGGTGGGGGTGGGATGTGGATGTCAAGGGTGATTTGCTTATGATCAGACCTGACCAATGAGGGGGAGACCACTGGTGTAAATAAATTACTAGTCATACACTGTTGCACATGCTAAATAGTCTTCCAAAAGTAGCAGTCCTCCATAGACTGCATGCTATGGCTATTTTGAAAAAATAGTTAATTTTAGACAAGTGAGGTGTTTATAACACTTATCTGTGGTGTTCACCTCAGATAATGAGCACAGTCACATATTTCAGCTTATTACAGGCAAGCATAGACTCACTCTGACAAACCAGATCAATGACTTTTTTAACATTAACAGATGGTAGAGGTCAGTCACTTTCATCCATAGACTGCCTCAGTATCAATCATTTAAAGCCAATTTCATGACTGAGTAAACTTCATCCCTGGGATTCATGAAGCTCGGCTCAAGGACGGTTTTAGCCTTGCGCAGAGCGTCCTCATTACAGATGGTGCAGCAGTGCCATATGAATATGTATAAGGGTGCGCCACCGCACCCTCGACGTGCACAGGAAACGTGTGCGAGTGCAGGGGGCATGTACAAGTGCTCTACAGAGGTGTAAACATGCCCCAACAGTTGCACAACCTACTATGCTTACTGTTACAGCCCGCCTCTAATAGTAAATCAGTACTTCAGTGTCCATGGATACCCAAATGTATGCTAAGCATAGAAGAGTGTCCATGAACAGTGAAATAAAATTGAAGTAGTAAATACACAAGCACGTAGTGGAATGTTGAGCCCCATCCCTAGAACTTTCACAATTAGATTCCGCATGTCCCTATTTTACATTTATATTGCTGCAATATCAAAAGTGTAAGCAAATCGCAGAGTGTTTGCACGTCGCTGCCTTCCACCGAGCGTAGCTTGCACATCAAAATCATTCAAATAGAGAAAAACATGCAGAATCAACATAAACATCAATAGTGTAGTGTTTAGAGCATTTGCCTAACAAACAGGCTTTCACAGTTCAAGTCCAACAATAACAAATATCATTTTCCATGGGGAATGAATGTCGTTTTGCTGTAAAACCGACATAAGAGTGTCGCATGAGATGCTTAACTAAATGTCATTCAATCAAAGTGGTACTGTCATAATGAATAAGGCACGACTAGGCAGGTGTAAGCACAAATAAGCAGCAATAAACATATATAAGTACCAGTAAGGAAGTCTGAGTGCGCTTGCATGGGTGTAAGCAGTGCCCAGTATATATATATATATATATATATATATATATATATATATATATATATATATATATATATATATATATATATATATATATATATATATATATATATATATATATATATATATATATATATATATATAATACAAAAAACCAAGTCCCAATAGAAGAAAAATTGTATAAATGAACCCAAAAAGCCAAACGTGGAAAAATGAAAAGATCTCTCAGAGAGCGAATAAGAGATCATAGTTATTGCTTGACCAGGGGGCAGGATTATAGCGCCTTGGCTAAACATACTCTTGCCGTAGGACCAACACATGTCTTTCTTTATCAAGTGCTGCATGTCCAAAAAGAAAGTACTAGATTAGGTGATCTTATTAATCGCACTGAGTTGGCGGAGTTAGAATGGATATGCAGACTATCGGCTCACAGAGGAAAAGGCTTGAATGGAACTGTTTCCATTAAACCATATCTGAAAAGCAGAAAATTACACTAACATTACACTATCATTTAATATCTTGATTTTCTACATTTCTATAGGCCATATTTATATTTTATATTTATACACATCTAACATTTTTAACAAAGCATAAATGCGCTTTCGCACTTATGATCTACATTTGCATTTGCATTCACTTAGCACATTCTTGTATATCTTATGACATTTATACATCACATTCCACATATTTATTCATTGGAACTTTTCCATGTGCCAGCATATACACACGTATATACAACAATTCATGATATATTTAACATTTATTCTATTACATTTACATGTATATATTCTTGGTTATGTTTACTACAATTATTTTTATCATTATCATTATTCACCATTTATTTATTCATTTATTATATTTATTACTACATTTACAATATATTTTCATATACAAACATATTTATTACATTTATATTTACATTTACATATACATAGTTATATTTATATCTATATTTACTCAATACTATTATTCTTAATAACATTGTTGTATAGTGTTTTTTATCTATTATTTATTACACAACTAAATGCAGGCCTTTACAATACTTCAATGAAATATTGGGATGTGTCTTGGTTATTTTTATTTTTATTTTTATATATGACATATATATATTTTTTATATATTATATATACATTTTATGCTTGTATTTTAATTTTATATATGGTTTCAGGGCTACAATGGCTGTTCTTATGATGTCATTTCCTTTTTATGATGTCATTTCCTTTTTATGATGTAATTTCCTTTTCCTGCCCTTTAAATAGGGCAGGAATAAGTTCTTTTGATGTCTGATGAAGCGGGTGTGTTAATTTTTCCCGCGAAAGCGCTAACCTTTTAAAGTATTCCAATAAAGAAGTCTTCATATTTTAAAAACGGCTGAGCATTATCTGTTTGCACGGAATAACAACCTACTATGCCTTGGATTACAGCAAAAATGAACTTTGGCGTGTATTATTGAAAATTCCATGTTGGTTTTTGTTCAATGCTCTAATTATTTTGCGTTCAGCAACAACACAACATCTTTCATTCAGTGAGCATTCATTTACTACGAGGGCTTACGCTATTTAATGCTTGTCTACCTCGTGAACTTTCAAACACGCTACATACTATGTTTGGATGGTGGACTCTTTGTTTAATGGTTTTACAGCGTGTGTCTAGCAACTACAAGGTATTTCTTTATCCAACTAGTTTCTTTCCATCAAGAGTGTTTGCGTTATCTAACGCTTGCTTATTTTTGGATTTACAACGACGCTACACACTACGTTTGGCTTTTTGGGTTTGTTTATATATATATATATATATATATATATATATATATATATATCTATGAAGAATGAACGTCATAACAATAAAGCATACAAAAGGAATGAGAAGGGAATCAACAGCAACTCCAGCATTATATAGTGCTGTCAGCATGTCATATCAGGCTGGGCAGGAGTGAGCAAAACACTGCTACTCATGCCACAGGCAGGATATTACCAGTGGGAGTAACATTGTTTATCTGCTAAATCTACTTTACATTCAGAGGGTAGTCCCTGGTGGGACTACCCAAAAATTGATAGGATGTTTGGCCATCCGAACTTTACACAGGCAAGGGCAGATATGTTCAAGGACTAAATGGTGGGAGAGCCTGAGAATACATGGGTTGGGACAACATACATGTAGGACTCCTAACGCTCGGGAGAGGGCAATGTGTGGAAGTGTGTCATGGCTGCGATAGCAACTGGTCAATGGATGGTATGCGTGTATGTTGCACTCGGGTGGAGTGGAAGAACTATGGGTATGAAATTATGGATCCAGGCATGTCAGGGTTGGATGGGCTGGTTCTAATTGGACCACCTCGTGGAGGTCAGTGAGTTCATTATAAGTATATATGCATACACACATGCATACATCTATATGTAGAAGTACATTCTCTGTAACACATTCATTCCATTTACAGAGATAAATAACATGAATGTGCCTTTACAAACCTCGACAATTGATAGAATAATAGGTTGTGCATAAGAGGGAAGGGATGAAACTGCTAAAATGCAGAAGTGTGTACAATGTCCGAAGTCAGTGCTGTGCTGAGAAAATCAAATGTGGGGACTTTCTCACACATGGAATAATTTCTGAGATCTGCCTGCTACGGCAATGACAATTACTAAACCAGTCTATTTGTAAAAGAATTACGCCAAACACGTACATAATTAGGCTCTCATGTGTAACGTGTGTGTTACCACATAGTCATACTTATTAATTTATTGTAGTGTCATGTTAACAGGAGTAAGGATGTAATGATGTATAGAGTCTAATCTTGAAATAAAGACATGTGTGTCCCATGTGGAGCAACCCAAAAATTACAAATAGTCTTATTTTGGTTGCTCATGTCACCAATGTTTGTGGACTAAAAGTTTGGGATTTCTGAGGATACGTGGAGTGAGTCAACCGATTGGACGGGTCTACAGGAGTAGGGAGTGGCCAATGTGTAGTGGTGTGAATACACTGCGAATCCAACTGGAGAATGGATGACTGCAGTGTTAGTGAGGTGCTGGTGTGGGGGTTTGGGGAACCAGGAGTCATGGGTATATGGGTATGTTTGTAAATGAAGCAGCACAGCAATAGTGTATTGGTTAGAGCATCTGCCTAACGAACAGACATTCCCATTCCAAATCCCACTGCAGTACATACCATTTTCCACTGGTAATCTGTACATGAACATATTTCAACATCTGTCTGCTGTATAACATGCAAAATAACAATTAAAAGTGAACTGGAGCAAAGTGTCAATGTCATAATGAATAAGGCACTAGTAAGCAGGTTTAAGCATATATAAACACCAGTAAGCATGTGTAAGTCCCTTTGTGCGGGGTATGCATTGCTTAACAGACAGACAGACACACACACACACACACACACACATATATATATATATATATATATATATATATATATATATATATATATATATATATATATATATATATATATATATATATACACAAAGAGAACCGTACTACAGAAGATTAAATAATATCAATATAAAAACTTCTTCAAGTATTGTATAGTGGATTAAATAAAACTCGCAGACACTAAACAGTTCATTAAGCTTTCACTCTTATTAGATGAAAGAGCTTCCTCAGAATAAGTAATATAGCAACAATTACAGTATATATACTGAATTTATCACATGTGGGTACATTAACCAATGAAAGTGATCAAAACATATGTACAGTAACCATGGATTCAATAATGAGACGTTCAAATAGAACCAATGGAATTCCAAGAACTGTGTCAGTAGCATGAATATGTATATGTATACAAACAAGAATATTAATATTAATATATATAACAAAAGTAAAGCAGTACTAAGAGTTCCATTTTAGAGCACATTTAATGTTAACGCAATCATTTAACCCTGGAAATACTTCAGAATTAAGCAATAACTGCCATTTAAGTTCCCTGACTTCTAAAAATAACTCCCAGTCACCAAAAAAACATTCTATTTGTTCAAGAACAATACAATGAAACTTCTTGAAAGAACTGCAGGAAATGCTATGTTTCGCTAGGGCATTATTCATATTCTTAGTTCTAATTGCCCCTAAATGTTCTTTAATTCTGTCCGAGAGTCTTCTAACAGTTTTTTCAACATAAAATGCTGAGCAAGACTCACAAATCCCTGCATAAACAACAGCTGTGGAGTGACAGAAGAAACGTTTAGAAAATCTGATAGAATAGTTGCAATGTTGGAAAGTGTATTCTAACACTGTTAATATCATTTCTTATTATTTCACTGTTATTATTTCAAACAGAAAAACCAAAACACAGAACAGATAAGATTGCTGATTATTTAGATAGCTTTCTTAACCCTTTAGTGCAGAAGACTCATAACTACTTGAGAGATTCCTGGGCATTTTTGAATGGCATTTTCCAAAAGAAGGATGGTTTGTCTGATTGTATATTAGTCACCCTTGATGTTGAAGGGCTTTACACTAACATACCACACAAAGAAGGTTTACAACTATTTAAATTATTTCTCACCAAATACACTTCCTTTTCCTCTACTAAAATTAATACACTATACACATTAGTTAAATTAGTTTTAAATAATAATTTCTTTTTTTTCAACAGAAAGATTTACAAACAAATCAAAGGCATAGCTATGGGTTCAAAACTAGCACCTGCCTTTGCCAATATTGTACTAAGCACTTGGGAAATGGAAAACGTACACACTTTGGACAACTTTCATTACATACATATTTACAAAAGATTTATTGACGATATTTTTTTTGCATGGAAGGGTGATAATATCTCTTTGGACACATTTATTTCTGACATGAAAAAAGTATTGTTTTTTTGAATCTCATTGTTTCTGACTGTGGCTCTTCTATTGCTTTTCTAGATACTAGATTAAGTATTCTGCCTTCTAATACTGTTTGTTCCACTATTTACAGGAAAGATACCTATAAGAACAATTTACTTGATTTTTCTAGCTCTCATCCATTCTTCATGAAAAAGAACTTAGTCTGAAGTCAATTTATACGTATTTCTAGACTCATTAGTCTAGACCATGATTTTTATGTTAATGCTTTGCTACTGAAGGAGATGTTTTTAAAAATAAATTATCCTGAGGGTCTTATTAAAACTATTTATTCTGAAGTTGCATCTGAAAGGTACACTACACATTTACTTATTGTACTCTATGGATTTAAACCCAAACATGTTGAACAGAATAACATTAATAGATCTCTCAGTTTTCCATTGCCAATCTCCAGAGATAAGGAACACATCAGGAATATTATTTCCAACAATTGGGATTTATTAAAAGTATCTCATAATATGACTAAAGCTATTGGCTCCACTCCTTCTTTTTCTTTTAAAAGAACTAGGACTATTAGAATGAACCTAGAAAACAGAGATTCTCAATATTTTTATTAATACTACACCTATATCTAATTTACCAATAGGTATGCATTCATGCAGTAAGTGTGTGGTTTGTCCGTATATTTTAACAGGGTTAGAATACACTTTCCCCCATTGCAACTATTCTATCAGATTTTCTAAACATTTCTTCTGTCACTCCACAGCTGTTGTTTATGCAGGGATTTGTGAGTATTGCTCAGCATTTTATGTTGGAAAAACTGTTAGAAGACTCTCGGACATTATTAAAGAACATTTAGGGGCAATTAGAACTAAGAATATGAATAATGCCCTAGTGAAACATAACATTTCCTGCAATTCTTTCAAGAAGTTTCATTTTATTGTTCTTGAACAAATATAATTTTTTTGGTGACTGGGAGTTATTTTTAGAAGTCAGGGAACTTAAATGGCAGTTATTGCTTAATTCTGAAGTATTTCCAGGGTTAAATGATTGTGTTAACATAAAATGTGCTCTAAAATGGAACTCTTAGAACTGCTTTACATTTGTTATATATATTAATATTAATACTCTTGTTTGTATACATATACATATTCATGCTACTGACACACTTCTTGGAATTCCATTGGTTCTATTTGAATGTCTCATTATTGAATCCATGGTTACTGTACATATGTTTTGATCACTTTCATTGGTTAATGTACCCGCATGTGATAAATTCAGTATATATACTGTAACTGTTGTTATATTACTTATTCTGAGGAAGCTCTTTCATCTAATAAGAGCGAAAGCTTAATGAACTGTTTAGTGTCTGCGAGTTTTATTTCATCCACTATACAATAGTTGAAGAAGTTTTTATATTGATATATATATATATATATATATATATATATATATATATATATATATGTGTGTGTGTGTATGTGTGTGTGTGTGTGTGTGTGTGTGTGTGTGTGTGTGTGTGTGTAGATATACACAGATATACAGCTATGATAGGAAACAGCACACAAGAATGACATATGTTCACAGGCTATGCTAATGGAAGTGAGGGGCCCAAGCAAGAAGCATAAAACATGTAGCATGACCTTCCACCACCCCCCCAGCTGGACACGGGAAACATACACACAAACCCGCAATCAATGTAAATAGTCCACTGCTCCCCAGACCACAGGTGGGATACAACCGGGGGGGTACACAGTGCACCCATGAAATCTAATTTTGGAACACAGACAGGAGCATCCCTTACAGGACGCCCCAAAAATTGACATAAGACCAAAAGAAGGTTATACGCCAACCATTCTGGTTGGAGTGATTACATCCTTGAAATACAAGGGTGGGAAAGCCTGATGACCCATGGGTCGAGACATGGGTCCTGTGAAGTGGAGAGTGGGCAGCATCTAGTGGTGTGTTCAGACTCGATCAGGACCCAAAGTAAGGATGGGTGCTGTAGAGGTGGTTCGGGTGGGGGAACTATGGGTAGCTAGTTATGGGTCTAGGTGTGCAGGTGTTGGCCTATATGGAGAGCTCCAGGGATGTAAGCAAAAGTGTTCAATGGGCAGAGGCATCGCCCAACGAGCAGCCACACCCGCTACGAGTCCCACCGCAGCAAAGTGTAATCTACATGGCAAGGAATGGAATAACCAGATGTAGATGTATATATGTAGAGGTATGTGTGTGTATATCTACCCATAGCGACTTAGAGATATATCTCTCCGTTGTGCAAATATATACATGCAGAGACAGAATACATATACATACCCACTATAGGTATATACATATGCAGAAACCCATAGACCCATACGTTGGTAGATATATATATATATATATATATATATATATATATATATATATATATATATATATATATATATATAGACAGCAATATATAAATATATACATGTATGTGTACATATACAGATATATCTGTATATAGTAATGTATATCTATATATATATATATATATATATATATATATATATATATATATATATATATACATATATATATATATATATAGATATAGATACGTGACTGTAAATATACACATGTATATAGCTAGGATATGATACAGCAGTTACGAATTACATATGTGAGCCCCAGATGGAAACAGTGGGATGGAGGTCCCCTCCCATGGGCAGCCACCACTGCACCAAAACAGCCACAACGGTGGCTGTGCTGGGGACTGTCTAGGAGGGGCAGGCTCACCCTCTAAATGTGACACTCTCAAACTGGCATATCTGGCATCAAAACCCTTATTGAGCCACGTCCAGGACTGTATGACAACAGACAAGTTCCTGTCTGGACCTGCTCCCAGGGGGGACAAGCCCCATCCTCAGTGGCAGTTCCACCAGAAGGTAGTTCAGAGCCAACAGAGGTGGAGGTCCAAGGCTGGGCCCCAGATGTGCTGGTGACCAGTGCCATGGCCAGCTGAAGTGGGACAGGAGGTTCCGCCGAGACCTCTAATCCCATACAGCCTATGGTGTTGCAGTTTTAACACAGATATGGCTTAGTAATAGTCAACAGCATTCAGGATTACTTATAACAGCATGCATAGATATGACCATCAACCCAACACAACAGATGACATACATTTGCAGAGGGAGCACAACACATGCATATATACTGCATGACATCTGTACAAAGTGTAGAATACTTGTGACTGCAGCTATGAACAGTGGCCCATTATTGGCATGTCACTGTGAGAACCTCAGACAGTGACTGTCATACCACTGTTTCATGTGACATATATCCAATCAGGGATGCAATGGCAGTAACTCTCATCACTATCACCATGTACTGACTGCAATCCTCACACTATGCTTCTGCAGTTCACATATGTGTTTTCAGTGAGTAACACAAGAAACAAATGGTTCCACACACTGACCAGTCCACAGATGGCCCTACACATGGGTGTTCCCTCACAGAGCACTGTCGTGTCAGTTTTAATACATGCAGAATAGCCATTACCATGCACAACTTGTTAAACTGGCAGTAGTGTCAATGAAGCATAGCTACACTTGCATGCTGTAGTCATGTCTGGCACATCACCCTCCTATCTTTAGGCTACTTTCCACTGTGTATGTTGTTTGAGGAATATCCAGATATCATCTGTGATTCTGTTTACCAAACACCAGATCCAGGTTCCACTCACAGCGACTGTCACGGGCAAACACCAACATGATGTTCCTAGATATTGTACTGTGTTTCCATGCGATTGGCTATGGGAACATCACTACAGCTGTTCCACATGCAATCAGCTAGAGCAGGACTGCAAAAGGTGCAGAAGCCATCACCTGATCATGACCATCACTTACAAAACACAAGCTGCTGCTGAGCAGGTGTACAACTCCACATCCACCAGAGAGTGTGTGGGAGGGACAGACAGAGGCAAAGTATAACAGAGAAGGGCTTGGAGACTAAAGCCTAAGCATTGTCTATCACACACCTACCAGTACAGGGGTTCAAACCTCTGACTGACTAGCCATTACTATTATAAGTGCATGCAGTTACTCCATGTGTCACATAGCTGACATGCTGGTGTGCTGTAAGAATATATATGTGTGCTGTTAAGTGACATCTGCAACAGAGATATAGTAGACATACATTAGGTGTAGCACACATGGCTGTCCACATGAACAGATGTCATTGTCAACACAACCACACTCTCTAAAAGACTCAGACACATTGCCATACTTTGCCATGCTCACAAATACACTTCCTAACTACTTAGTCTGCCACACTGCAGTAATGCACAGGTACTACATGCACCACAGGGGATATCCTGAGGTTCTATGGGCTGGGGGATGTGAATGTGTCTGACATCAGTCGGTACACCAATGGGAGTTATACTGGGTGTGATTGTGGTTGGGAGCATCATACCCCACATGCAGACACAAGGTGCCAGTACTGACATGCATGTGTGCATTGCTTCATGGGTGTGAAGGGGTTGGCTGTGCAAGATGGCTGTACAAGGCTGAGTGAGAGGTAATTCTTGGCATCACGTCACCCAACAATGGTGTGCAGTGTGGTTCAGGGGTGTAGTGTCTGCAATGTCCTAAACAAATGAGTATTGTATCAACTGTCCTGTCATCCTGGTTACCATTGTGTATGGCCATTGCTTTGCAATACATGCCATGTCTGTGTTTGATAGTCCTTGACATGGACATTGCCTGGGATGTGCATGTCCCACAATAAAGTGCAGTGACATGTGCAAGTGCACCTGGTTTGGCTGGCATATGTTGTGTACACAGACTGTTATCATCAGATATGCCAATACTGGCCTGGTGTGGCAGGACCTGCTAATAGACAGCAAGTTGACCCTGCACCTGCATTGATAGCATGATACAGGTATTTCCTAGTGTCAGTGGCATCTGTTCATACAGGGCATGTGTGTAAGGCATTATATGGCCTTTGTGGATCACATTTGATGGCACCACATATGCTGCAGGCATCCAGTGGGGAACATAGTGAAGGCACATTGTTCGCAATTATGTGCCTATTGTACTGCTGGACATGGTGCCATGCCCTCTGCAGCTCACTGCATTCACACCATGCCTACTATCTGTCATCAATGTGCAAGGTACTAGCAACATAGCGGGATATTCTAGGCAAGTGTGTTTGTGTATGATACATCGGTTCAGAACATATTCCTGGTAATAGTAGGGTTGCATACTTTGTTCACCAGGCCTTTTGCCAGATGTAGGGGTATGGCTTGCCAACACAGTCCCTTGGCCGATTGACATCTGTACTCCTCATGAGATGGACATTCTGACATATAATACGGTCACCATATAGGAAAATTACAAAAAATGCTCCCCCACTTGTGCAGTGGTTAGACTCTCACAGCCACCTCCACACAGGCTCTGACCATTAAACACACAGACACCCCTGCTATGTATTTGAAATAGAACCCCTATCTAACTAGTTTATCACACTACAGCATTATGCAGTTACCAAATGTGCTACAGAGATTAGTGGATTATAGTAGTCCCTGAATTGTATTTCTAGGTGGGTAATATCAGCAGGATTGACAAAGGTGAGTATGTGAATTGTAAAGAGTGTGCATACTCTAAAAGACATTGCTTTTTTCTGCGGCAAAAACACACACACAGTTGGCCTGTCTTAGAATAGAACCCCCATCTAGCTAGTTTACTACAAGACAGCAGTACACAGTTATAGCACAAGCTACAGAGATTACTAGGGTATAGTAGTCCCAAAGGTGTATTTCTAGGTGGGTGACATCAGCAGGATTGCCAAAGGTGAGTATGTGAATTTTAAAGAGTGTGCATACTCTAAAAAGCATAATTGCTTTCGCAGCCAGACATACACACACAGTTGGCCTGTCTGAGATTAGAACACCTGCCAAGCTCATTTATCACACTATCACATTATGCAGTTATAGCACGTGCCGCAGAGATTACTGGGTTAAAATAGTCCCAGAGGTGTATTCATAGGTGAGTGACATCAGCAGGATTGTCAAAGAAAGGCATGTCAAGTGTACTGTGAGTTGTACATGTCTGTACCTGCTTGATTACTGTCACAAAAACACATTTGCACTCACGTACAACTGCCTTAGTCAGTCCTAATTGACAGTATCAACAAGGCTTGTAGGCCTTGAACTCTTGACCATGTACAATGAGGTCACTGGACTTACCACAAAGCCATCCAGGTTGTATAAATGTTTTACGGATTTTATAATGCACATCTTATTACAGGTATTCCACAGTACTGAAAACAAATGGAACAGTCACTTTGTGTACATATGTACAGTACCCTTGAAAGCACTGCAATCTGTGAAACAACAAAGACAAGTCTACATCTGTACAACTGTCCTAACTACATATATATATATATATATATATATATATATATATATATAGCACCTCTTTATTTCTACTATAATACGTAAAAAATTAAGCGCTTTCGTCAATGTAGTTTGACTTCATCAGAATTATATATATATATATATATATATATATATATATATATATATATATATATATATATATATATATATATATATATATATACGTCTGAACACCCTTTGTGACACAGAAGGGTTCCAAAGGAACTGACCTGTACACAAAACAGAGGCATCTCTTGTTTTATAACATTTAAATCTTAATCAGTTCACCAGAGAAAGGATGGTTGTTGTGTATGTTGAGTTTGGGGTGGGGAATGATGGCTAATGTAATCTACCCCAGGGATTGTGGAGTTAGGGTGGGGGAATGATGGGTATGGACTTACACCCCTGCAACCACTTCTGTGTCACTGCTCGACAGTGGCACAGGAAAATAACATACCCAGCTGTAGTCATTCTTGACTGTATTCTTTACCATTCCTAACTATGTAATACTTTGTAGACGCCAGTCACCGCAGATGGCTACCATGGTGTATTACACATGTGTATGCCTGGTTACAGGGTAGTCACACACACAAACTCACACACACTTGCCAGTATTGTGCATACATGTCTTGCCTATGTAAAGATAACTAGTACAGTGTTATGCAGTTGGGGTATGTGCCACAGAACACATACAATTACACTTACTCTGATTCCACTTCTGAGCTGGGTGACATCACAGAACTTATTACTTGAAGTGGGGAGGGGGGGAGAGGTTTAGCAGTTGACAAGGATAAAGGCCAGTGCAAAAGGTGGCATCTCTTTGGAATGCAGCAAAGCCTGCTGTCATGACAGGATGCAGACACAAATAGGCACACAACCACTTGCTGACACACACACTCAGGCATTTGCTGGCACACACAAACACACACAAAGTTGCCAGTGGTGGGATCAGAACGCCCACCTATCTACAGATCATTATTACAGTACCATGCAGTTATGAGACATGCCACAGAGATTGCATGTTCCAAAGCAGTCAGAATGCCCTTCTATGATTGAGGACAACAAAAGGGCTACTGACAGTCATGATGTACATAGGTGTAAACCTGTGTGTTTAAACTAGGTGTCCATTACAACCTGTATGCACAAACACGACGCATCATTTGCAGGTAGCACATAGGTAGGCCTGAGAGGTATAGTTGTAGCACAACAAGAACCCAAACCGGAGTATGTCCATCTGTGGAATGGACAACTACTATCACTATACAGGGTTACAGTGGTCATGCTCATACACATAGAATCACAGAACTTGTTTGGTTGCATTGACTCCAATTACACAAGATGACAGTGGGCATGCTCATACACTTAGTAGCACAGGGCCGTTTGGGATGCACTATGACTACAACTACACAAGGTTATATTGGGCATGCTCATACACTTAGTAACAAAGGGCTTGTTTGAATGCACTGACTCAAATTACACAAGGTGGCAGTGGGTATGCTCATACACTTAGTAGCACAGGGCTGTTTGGGATGCACTCCAATTCTAACCACAGAAGGCCACAATGTGCATGCTCATACATTTACATTTACAGAACATGTTGTAATGGACTCCTATTATAAACACACAGGTTTACAGCTGTGTACATCTTACCTGTCAGTGTATATGCACATCATACTGGTTTACTAACAGAACCTGTATGTGGTCCGTAAATGATATATCTGTATCTGTGCTGTGTGATACACATGCATACATGTACATGAAGTACTGACATATATATGTTAAGTATACACAAGCATGCATGTGTGGACGTGATAGACAATAGGTTAACTGGGGCACACAGATGGATGCTACCTACAGCATGTGTCGCACACCTTGCTGCCTGAAAGGCATAAATTGATAGCAGGTTGTGGACAATGGCATTTTACTTGGAACAGTGGCATGTGCAAGCATAATGTGTGAGCCACATTGTGTAATGGTACTGAGGTGCAGGTGTCAAGATGACCTCTCCCGGCTGTGTTAGTAGTTGTCATTAATAGCAGGACTGTTACACTAAGTATATCTCACATTGGTTATATACACAATGTCTGCTGCTGTCCATCACCTTACATGTGGCATTTGCTACCAAGCACATTACTGCCACTTGCAGTGATCTCATGGTACAAGTGGCAACTGCTAGACCAAAACAATGAGAAAATGTCCTGCTGTTATTATGAGGTTGTCCAGTGTCTGTCATTCTGGGCTGTCATGACTGAATGACAAGCCTTCGACACGGAGCACATGCATCCATGTTTCAAGTGAGTGTGGATAATACCTAGATTGCATTTACCCATATAGTCGCATTCCAAGGCAAAAGTCCTGCACTCAGAAGTAACACCCTGACACCTACAAGACAATTGCATTGTATGCTTATGCTAACCAGTGCTAGATGTGTGGCATTTGTAATCCATTTGCTCAATGTAGAACCTACAATGGGGAATACTGACATCTTTGCAGTGTAGAACACCTGGCTGAAGGCTCTGTAGTGCACGCATCCCCACCATATAACTCAGATCCAGACATGTGGGCCATAACACTGGTATGGACCTTTCCAGGTGGTGGTGTCCACATATTCATAAAGGCTACTCACATGTAAAGACCACTACTCTGACATAACTCATCACAGATGAGTCAGGTACAGCTGACAGTGGCAAACACTGCATTCTAGGTTGTATCCTCATATATATCCACCACCTTGCCCCCAGACTACCAACACACTTCCATATGTGGTATGACATAGTATGATAGACCACCAGATAACCTTCGATTGGTGGACTGTACCTAGGCCTACATCAACTGTGCAAAGTACCCATGTACAGACACAGCTGCATAATGTGTTATGCAATGCAATATTACCACTGTTTGTAACCAGCTCAGTTGTACACATACCAGGGTCCCTTGGATGTTGTCAGCATTAACACAGTCGACTGTTGGTGTACACCAATAAACAACACCCTCATGGTTGGATATGACCTAACTGTACCTGCCCTTGATATGTACATCCCACACTCATACAACATAAATGGCATTACCATAGCTTTCGTTATCCTTTCTACATACTGGTGGTTACAGTCATTACACACATGCACATGGCAAATAGCATGATAACAGTGCATAAGGTTTGATATCTATGTTAACAGAGTTAGTATTCCCTCTCTACTGTTCACCCATGACTCCTTTCATATAATACAACAACCCATGTGGCATGTATGTCATTAGACATGTCCACATAATGCAATGCCTAGAAACATACCCAAATAACAGGATCATAGGACCTACACAAGGCCTGTATTGACAGACTCAGGGAAATTCAGCTCTGCTCTGTATGTTCCTGAGTAGTCACAGGTGATATGTTCATGACATGTACAGCCATGTGTGCCCACAGCTCCTACATATACCCCATGTCAACAATTGCAAGCCATGCAAGCTGTGTGCTTTTGGGACATTAGCCTTAGTACCACAATAGCCAGTACGTGCTGGGGTGAGATGTTTACAAGCTACAGACCTTGAACATGCTTGAATGAGTGTACTGCCTAGCTCTAACAGAGCACATTGCTGGCACTCTTCCAGTAAACATGAGGTGTGTGTGGCAAATATGATGTGCTCACTGTTGACCATTACAGTGCCCTGACTTCACCATGGCACTGTCAAGTAAGAGTTTGCAGGAGCATGACATGGAATATTGCTCTGTGTGTCTTGCTGATATGTGCTATTGTCATATATGTACACTTGGCTACTCAGTGAAGGTTGTTGTGTCCTACCAGTATATGAATACAACATCCATTATGGTGTAATGCTCGGCTATGTTTCACACATGGTGTGGGGAAGGTGTGGAATGTATACTCTTCACCTGCTAGTCCACTTACTGATGTAGACCACATATGTGTACATGTATTGATGTTTGTTTAGATTCCATGCATGTGCAGTGTCTGATGTTTGACAGTGACCGTTGTCTTAGTACATCATGCTGTTGCAATACAGCCTCAACATTGCCAGAAGTATATGGTGATATGCTCAAAATACAGCAAGCTGTACATGAGGTATGGACAGATGTTTGGACATGACTACTAAGTGGTGGGGCTACTTTACAGATGAATGATTACTGAGGACAGCTCACTGGTGTGTTACAACCATTCCTACAATAACCTATGTAACTTCTAAGGTCAGGGTTTGTTAATTGAAGTGGAAAACAGACAATGGGGAATGCAGTAAGGGTGACACTGAAGGCAGCCCTCTTAACACCTGTAACAGTAATACCTCCCCTGTGCATATATTGTGCATATATCAGCACAGTTGACAAAGGAAAGAGTCAGTATGCTTTGTAGCTAATGCGATAGTGCTGTACTTCTGTAATACCTATCATGAGATAGGCAGGTGTTTGATTCACAGTATTGGCACGTGTGGGTGTGTGTGGGATATATATGTCATGTATGGTTGGGAATACATCCAACATGTTTTTTACTCTCCTGAACACTGTTGTTGACATCAGTACAGACTGAAGTGTAGAAAGAAAGGCATAGGCAGGTGGTTGAACCTCACACATGTCAAGTGTCTGTATGTGTGTGACATAGGTGTATATCTTTGTGAATGCCACAGTGTGTGTGTGTGTGTGTGTGTGTGTGTGTGTGTGTGTGTGTGTGTGTGTGTGTGTGTGTGTGTGTGTGTGTATGACTGTCCATGTGTATGGCTGTCTCGTCCCTGGAGTGAGGCTGTATTTTACCATAGTGAACTGTTAATGCCCCCTCCCCCCATCCACTCAGTGCAATCTAGTATCCCTGTTGATGTCCTTGATCTTAGGCCATTCTGACTACCTGTACATGTGTAATCTCTGTGGCGCGTCTTGTAATTGTGTAGTATTATAACGATGATTTGCACATAGGCAGGGTTGTCATCCAAACACTGGCAACTGTGTATGTGTGTCAGAGTGTTTGTTATTGTGTCTGTGAATCCTGGGTGTGTCTGCGTTTGCATCCTGTCATGGCAGTGGGTATTACTGCTTCCCAATGAGAAGCCAATATTTCCACTGGTCTTTACCCTTGTCATCCACTATACCACTCTTTTACCTCCCCCCGCTCAAGGTAACTATACCTATGATGTCACCCACTATGGATGTGACGGCTCTGAACACAGTAGCTTACTACACAGCTATCATGCTCTTGGATCATTAGAACAGTAAACGTAATTGAAACATGGGAGATTATAACTGTGATGTGGAAGCTCCAAAGTGCATGCAGGTATTGTCATACAGACCTGTGAGTAGTCAACATGTACATATGGGACACTAACCGCAAACACTGACATCCCCTGGCACAAGCAACTACACCTGAAAGAGGAAGGCAGAACATCAAGATCAACATGCTGTTAGTGTTGTTACACATGATACATACTGTCAAATGTCAAAAATGCATTCTAAAACTGTAATACATGGCATGTCTGCTGCCTGTCAACACTACTCAACAATATTATTCTACAATTGTCTACATAGTATGTTCACCCTGTGCATCAGACCATATGAGCATGTCTCTGCACCAATGGTGTGGATGAGAGGGATGTGGGACAGGCATCATCATATGCATACGGTGTTAAACTTTGCCAGAGGCCTAGGCTGCACCATTGGATGACATCATGTGTGTGTGTTAAGGCCTGTGATATCATTGGGCATGTGTGGATGTTATGCATGTGTATTGAGGTGCCCTACATTTGTTTCTGGTGTGTGTGTGTATGCATGCACGCATGGCCTGCTGTGTCCTAGTGTGGACTGCACAGCACCAGCTGCACTGCTGCTGCTACCGCCACTATGGGAGCGGGCATGTGCAGTAGCACGTTCATGTAGACCTTCAACAGGTGATGTAGCTGACCTACGTCCAAGTGCCCGACGCCTCACTCCCACAAGATGTTCCAGCACAGACATTCCACACTCAAGGATTGACATTCCATGGTCAAGGACTCCCACCATGTCACCCAATCATCTATCCAAATCATCTGCAAGATAATGGTGAGCATTTGCAATTGCCTGGATGTTGTCAGTTAATGAAAGAACAGTAGACCTCTGAAGCCTCAGACCTTTACTGTCGTGCCATTCAGCACATGCCTGTGCCTCCATTACAGCCTGAAACATGTGTCTAGTGACTCCAGCTTATGTGCTTTGTCTCACAGGGGCATGTTGGCCAGTGGTCCTCCTACGAGCAGCACTGGGCACATGCCTGTGTGGGACATCACCGGTCAGTTGACTGGGATCATGGTGTGCAGGCGAACCTTCCATAGTCTCCACACTTCCCTGTTCCATGCTACCACCCGACAACTGTCCTTCCTCTATGACCAGTGGTGATGGGGTATGTGCAAGCAGGGGAACTCTGTGCGAGGATGAGGGGGATACAGGTGGAATGGCAACCAATGGCACAGATTCAGCCTCTGACAACCCTGCCTGCACCTCAATCATACTTTCATCATAACTGCTAGAGTCTGTGGGGACACTAACATCAGGTGGACCGCATGAGGGCAACACACCTACATCAACACCTGTGAGGGCAAGACAAGAACTGTACATTACAAGTTATACCACACAGACACACACAGACACACTGACACACAGGCACACAGACACACAGACACATGCTATGGCACCCAATGGCATGCAACATGCAGGTGATATGGCAGATGACATTCAGCTTAAACAATTACAGTGGTAGTTATCATACATCCTTGAGTTGCACACAACAGCATGCATGTGTTATAGCAGATGGCATGCACCTTACACAATTATAGTGGTGGTTAGCATACATACCTGTATTGCACCATTTGTGTTAGTAGCTTATGCCCCATACCTGCAACACAATGCATGCACTATGCACCGTTGCACCGCACTGTCATGGTGTGTGCAACATACACCACATGTTAACAGATCATCTCTGACCTTTGTACATCTGCCACTGATGCTTTGTGTTGGCCACTGTGCCTATGTGTGAGGACATGATCAGAAGAGTATGTTAACTGAATACTATGTTTGCCTGAGTCCTAGCTTGCATATCTCCCCCAAAGCAGTGCATGTCTGTTCAACATTATTCCGCCAACCCCTGAGTTGAGTCTACAGACATTGTGCATATGGCTGTACACACATGTTTGACATGGCTGTCCCTACTTTGCAATGGTGCCACAGACCAGCGCAGATTTACAGTACACCAGCCTGATATGTGGCATATGACCTTGCTAATCACATGTAGTATGACATGTCTTCTGCTGACATGTAGAATGACATGCATACATGTGTAACACAGTGGTGTCCTTTCCAATCTACAGTATGTTAATGGTGTCCCAATGCAGGGATGTGCTATACTAACATGGGCCTTCAGCTGACGCAATGCTGTCTGTCCACCCTACAAATATGCAGTGACATACTGCACATTGACCTGATGTGCATAGCCATTGCAGGGCATCATGTGGCTTCACTATTGATATACAGTGTGAGTTACTGACACAGTTCATAGCCATGACTGTAAACACATACAATACATATCTAATGTGAAATGTGACCCACGTCACTGAGGTGTATACATACTAAACTCTAATGTGGAATGTGTGACACAGGTCACAGAAGGGTATACAGATGAAACCCCTGCACATCTGCAACCATATTACTGATGCCTGGCAACTATACCCACACATGGCTAACTTAGCAGTACTCTGTGTCCCACATGCCATCTGTGTACCTCACACACATGAGGAGCAGGCATGATAGTGATGTCTGACACCAGCAAGGTGAATGCACTGTATCTGTGGCCTGATGTGGTTGTATGTGTATGTTGTGCAGCACATGTATGTATTTGGATACTGTATAGGTGAATGCTTTCATGTCGTGACACACTAAAGATGTTCAAGACATGTTATGTGGTGGTTTCATGTTATGCCTACACAAGCTGTGCACAGGCCTGTATGATGTTTAGTGTTTCACATCTGCAATATCACCATTACACAAAGGCCATAGTTGTATTGTGTCAAGCCAATGTACAACAGGGTGTACACACATGTACATCACTTCTACTGTGTGTGTTGCTTCATGTCTCTGGCCATCCTCCATGGCCATGTGTACACATGTTCTGTCCAATGGTTGTGATGGCCATATATTTTACATGTCAGTGTTATCCCATGTGACATACACCCATAGATGTCATATGCTCCACTGAGGGCAGGGCTATGCAGACAAAGGGTGGTATGTATGGGATGTGAGATATCATGTTTTGCAGGATAGTTGAGCAGTGTTGCAGTCAGCACACTACATGTCATGGACATGTCAGATAGCACATGACATTGTGTGACATTCATAGCAAGGGTATAATCCACAAGGGTGTATTTTGTGGGCCGGTCATACTCCAGCTCCAACACATTTAGAGTGTGTGTACACATATGCTCTCTGTACAGTACTGTTTGTGTTCCCAGCATGTGTAATGCTGATATGTAGTACCTGTCCCTACAGTGAAACACACCTCCACCATTGTATTCACAGTTGTTCACACATCTGGCAATGACAGTTTGGAAGGTTTAGTGTAAGTGTTTCATATAATCTTCAATTGTTTCACATGGGCAACCACTGTGATGCATTGCAGGTCTGACCAGTGTCTATTAACAGGACCACTATACAATATGTGTATGTGTTTTATGGCGGATAGCATACAATTAATATGATCTGTGCATTATCAAGCCTGGTAAATAATAACACTCTCACCTGACACAAGCTGCTGTCACTCCGAAACACCAGAGGTACCTAAACAGGAGTGTCACAGCAGTAAGATCATTATCCACACCTGTGTGATAGCTACAGGGTGCAATGTCCATGTTAACCTATAAGCCAGTACAATACACTATACTATGGAGTATGCACATCTGTGCATACAAAGAGTAGCAGACTATAGTATGTGGCATATGTGCATACATGCCTTTGCGTATGATGTTACATTACATATTGTACAGTAACACATGTAACTATGTGAAATATAGTTTTGTTATATGTGCAGTACTGACTTACCAAGCAATTCCAGGCTTGGTGGTTGAGAGACACCTACCTCCACAATACCAGCTAAAGCTTGTGGATGGGGGTCTGTGGGTGTCCCCAGGTTGGCCAGTAGATCCTCGGTATGTGCGAGTGAGGGCAGGGTGAGTGCCCCCCCACCTGTTGGACCTTGTTCCCTGGTGATTGCATTAGCCTGCTGTTTTGCCCATCTTATGAAGTCAGTGCAGTGTTGGCGCACCTGCTGATAGGTACGATTGTGACCATCAACATCATTTACCCTCCTGCGGAGTTCCTCCCACAGGCATCCCGCTGCTGTGCATCCTGTGACACATGGCTGAAGAGTGTTGAATGGTTGTCGAGGATGTATGGGTTAAGACCTCATCCTCCAAGCAGGTGTATGCTGGCTGCCTGATATGTGGCTTACCTGGAAGACATAATGATAGAGACAGGTAACAGTAACTCACAGAAGGACAGCTGAACATACATGTGTATCACATTTATTAAGATTTCAAATACATCTTTGCAAACCTACATGACACAAACACCACTGGCAAGTTTAAGTCACACACATTTGACACTTACTGGTGATGTGATGTTATCACCATATATGTGTGTGTCATGTAATGACATTGCTCATACTCCATGTGGATGCTGCCTTGATGTGAGCATGTCTGTTTGCCTGTACTGGTGTCTTTGCCAATCAGCACATGCCTGGATGTGTTCACATTAATGCAATCAACCTTAATGCTGTGTATATGTCACATATATAGTCTTTAGGGATGTGATCTGTGACCCTGCAGACTTGCTCACAGAATCTTTTACATGTATGTGTTTTGCCATATACATCTACATCCTGCCATGTATTGTCTGTGTTGCACATGTGAAACACATGGGACAATAGCTAGCCTGATGGTATTTGCAGGGTTGGATATCAACTATAGCATGTATGGTCATAGTGAACTAGTAGGCTATATGCCCTGGACCATCTATGAGCCTAGGCAGACAGGTTACCTTGCTGTAGACAACAGACAGATAAGTTTCAGTGGCCAGTTTAAGCAGTACCACAGAACTGATCCACAGGGTTACTGATATATTTGGCATGAGGTCATCACACCATATCACAGAGAGGCGATGTGCAGCTTCACTGGACAGTGATGTATAGTATGGCAAGAGTATGTAAAGTGTATGGGACATAGATCTGTCAGGCATGTTGTGATCCTTGTACTAGAAAGCTGGATGTCCATGAAGTATGTGTTTATTTGGGATCAGGATGTGTTAAGTGTAGCATGTCCGACATCTCTGGTTTGGACATGACTTTATTCAGGGTAGGCTGCATGCTACATAATGGAGCTAGGGATTGGGAAGGGCAGTGTAGGCCATCTACACATGGGCAATAACCCTTAAAGGAAATATGTGATCTATTATTGGTCACATGAGTGTTGAGTATGGCTGAACAATTATCTCTATATTCATGGATGGCACCCTGTCATGATTAGGGGTGTCACATATGACTACCTGACTGATGTGGTGAAGTAACTATCAAAGGAAAGACTACTGTACAGATGTTTCCCATACATACACAGTTGCCATTACTTTAACCACTGCCTAGGTGGTAGTTCATGGGTACAGGGTTTTTAACATAGGGGATGACAATGCAATACTTAGCTCTCCAATTATGGCCATACGCCACACACCGCACATCTGACACACTAAGGCCATTCTGTATGTTGAATGCAACACACATTGAGTCAACTATTGCTCCTATTTCATAGTCATTTGCAAACATCAATAGGCAGATGCTTTCTGTGTTAGTCTCTGTGGTATAGATAACAAAGAGGGGGGAGTACCAGGAATGAACCCTGTATTACTGTGGCTGGCACTGGTTTGATATGAGTGTATTAGTCAGACACCTTCTGCAGTGTTGGTTCTGCCAGTAGTCCAGTTGCCAACCACTCCTGTGACATAGGTATATACACCTAGTTAACTGAGTGTAGCTGGAACACAGTATGGGTGATGGTGTCCTAAGACCTGGCAAGGTCATGATATGCTGTGTGACTCAACCTTACTGTCATCTACATCTGTAGTGAGTACATCAAATACGTTGATCACGGTTCATGGCCTTACAGACCAGACTCAATGGGGTAGTAGTGCACTATTTCCCATTATCAATGGTGTCTCCCCCTTTGTTGGGTGTGATAACTGTTGCTGTGCACCATTCAATGTGTACACAGCCTGATATGGAGCCATGACTGAACATCATGTGTATGTGGAGAGCTGATTGTTCTTACATTTGTGTAGGATACACCCTGGGATGTTGACAGGTCACATGAAAGCTGTATGTATGGCTTTAGAGAGTGCAGCTTATACCTGCATAGTTGTTATTACAGGGGTTCTGTAGTGTACATGGATATATAACTATGTGTATCTGTTGGGGGGGGGGGTGGGAGTGGGTTTAGGTTCTCCAAGACCCTATCTAGAAGAACAGGTGCTATTTCTGTTAGTGCAGTACTTCCCATGCCATAGTGCTGTGCAGCACGGCAGGTCTTGTCATTGCCATTACGATTAATGACACAGCTATAGAATGCTCTATGGTTGGCCTCATAATATGTGGCTGATTAGTTTCACAGTAGCTTCATGTGGTTTTATATGGTGTTTCTGCATCTTACTGAGGCTGACCAGGGATCACCTACACTCATGTGTGTTCACTCTTGCAACAGTTACTACCTTCTGTAGTACAGTTTAAGGCATGGTATCACCAGTTTGCCTTCTTGTTTGTGTTTAGTTGAATCTTGGTTCTGTTTCAATGACACAGTCACTGCATGTATGTGACTGCTTAAGGTTCATTTGTATAGGATTCAGCATTTTCACATGCATTGTCCATCTGCATGGGTGCCATGACAGTCACCACTTTGCTCTTAGGAAGCATAACATTGGCTTTGGAGACTGACTATGTGTAGCATACTGTTAGCCCTGTTTGTCTGACTATTGTGATCCAGGTCATTGGGGTTGATGGAATCCGACATGCATTGAGCACAGGTGCTGGTACATGAGGAGTCTTCCCAGTTCATAATGGAATAGTTGAGAGTAGCCATTATTATGGTTTTCTGTCTCAAACCTAATCTTTCCCATTACAGCACATTATGATAGTTGGGAAATCCATGGCATGGTGGGTGATCTGTCGCAAGGTGCAATTTGAATTCCACTTTGGCACAAAGGTAGTTGCTCAGCATAATGCATCTGAAGTTATGCAAGTGCAACTAGCGTGGAGGTGTACATATCCTTCAGGAATATGGACACACCTGCAGCCCATGTGATGCAATAAAGTATAATGGGCAAGAGGTGAGGTATGTGTTATAACATGGTCATGCAGGTGTGCTCTCCGGAGCATTGAAACATGTCTCAGCCACTGCACAGATATGTTCTCCATGTTAGGGATTGACATATGAGAGTCCATATAGGGTTTCTGACATGTATCATTGAGTAGCAAGACCCGCAGTTTATTGCTTGGCTGTCCCTGTAACAGCAGTGGACCTTCACTTGAACTGTGTATGCTGAAGGCACTACAGGGGAAGCATGAGCCCTAGGCAGTATCCAGATTCCCAGGGGTGACAGGTGCAGGCCCTGTCTGGCAAAGCTTCATGGTCTGTCAACCATGTTATCCCAGGCAGACACATGCTGGATACCCTTTGACTTATACCACTACATTAGAAAATTGTGGAATACAATCCTTTTGTCCCTGTACTGCAGTATCATTCTGGCTAATGGCAGAATGCTACCCAGGCCTTGGGCCATACCTGCATGGGCTACAAGACCTGACAGTTCCTACATGTGTTTCCATGCAGTCCAGGCTACTACATCACAGGTTCTGCACAACAGCATGGAATATGCCAGAGCCATGTGTATAGTTCAAAAGGTGGTCTGAGTGTATGGGTATGTGGCTAATCTCAGCAGACAGGCAGCTGGCAGTATGTATGCCCTCTTATAGGTTGATGTGTAACATAGTGCTAGAGTTTGCATTCACAAATGAGTACTGTTGGGCATGTTTCTGGCCACGTGTTCTGAGGTGTGGAGCAATTATGCAAACTATGTCATACAGTTTGCGTATTTCATAGTCTGTCTCTTCCAGCTTGGGAGGTCACTTGTTTGGCCAGATACTTAGAAGCATCTGTGAATGTGTGTGATTTCTGGTAGTGTGTGTGGGTGTCCTTACTGTGTTCTGGTAAGGGTATGTGTTAGTTGTGATGATGAGATGCATGTGTTAACCTACACCTCATGACTGTCTAATTCAGTCATGGCTGTAGGCTGGACTGCCTTCCAGCTTACCCCTGTAGCTGCATCCCAGACAATGTGTGGGGTGTGGTGTTAGGTGGGTTTGGCAGTGTACATGGCATACAGATTACATTCCCCCAGGATGGCCACATACACAATGCTGACATTAGTAAACACCAGTAGCTGACTACTGGACATGCCTGTATGAGCATTTAGTACTACAAGTACCAAGTACTTTATTTAGTTTACTTATTGCTTATGAAGATGTTTTAGACAGTGATGCTCACATGTAAATATTTGTGTTATGAACATGACTACATTGGCTATTACAGAAACATTTTAGCTACCTTTAGCAGCAATCCTCCTCTGAGGAGCACATCACATCCTGATAGTTGATTAAAGATGATGCAAGTGTCTACAGGTCTGTTTCCTTTTCTGGGTATATACTCACATATCCACCAGGACCATGAGGTCTGTTGGACACAGACACCTACTCTCCAAACAGAGTCATGTATCAATAGACTCTGCTGCCACTATCAACATGATCAGGATATAATCAGATAGTGTGAGCCATTACCTATGATGCAGCTATTACACATGGGCAGCTGTCTCCTACATCTTACACTCCTACTGCAGATGTTATACTGGAGTTAATGATGATATGCAACCTGTTTCATTACCAGTGCTGTGCACTACCATACATACAGTATGTGCAGGTGGCTGTTAGGTTGTCAATGAGAGGTTGGGCTACACAAACCTGGTAGTTCAACCAGTGTGTCTGTACCCTCAATATCCACTCTATGTAGGTGTGCACATAGTCATTTGGCCCAGCCCTGTAACAAGGGTCACTATACATTTGCATAACATGTACACATGCAGAGCTGTTATTGCTTGCAAATGGTAATAGAGTGGTGGATATTACATGTGTTATGTGAATGGATAGTTACCTAGCTCTTCCAATTATCTTTGCTATCATGCTACTAAACTGTCAGATGAATACAAGTAATATGTATCCTGTTATTGAGTATTGAAATTGCTAATAGACATAACTACTGTTTGCATGACATAACAGAAATGCTATGTAGAATGGAATACAGATCTGCCTAAAATACTGTACATTACACAATTATTGGCACAATATCCCACAATGCAAACCATGTTTGCAGAGTAAGCCCATCTTTGACATGTTCACCTTACTTATACACCCATGCATATGTCTACTGTTACAATATATCGACATATACTATCCCCTGTTATAGCACATACTTGTTGGACCAACCCTGACACTGACAGTGGCTGGAAGCGAATTGGTGAGTTCCAAGCCCATAGCATCCCGTGTGGTGTATGAGGAGCTTGCCTTGTGACCTACAGCAGTACACACATAGAATACTAGAAGCATTACTACTGCTCAACAATATATCGCTACAAGATAGCTATTTCCACGATATGCATTGATTACACTGTAATTCTTACAGAACAGGTACTACATACAGAGACGTACTACATGTTATACATATCTTCTTAGTAATTGGAGGTGTTACTAACTAGAATAATACTCATTTTCGGTTTGTCTTTCAGTGTTTTGTACTGTCCTACAGGTAGATACAGATGGTTTGAATGTGTGACAAGGCTATCTTTTATAGTTACAGATCAGTAACATGCGCTATCTCGATAACCAATTGGTGTTCCTAAGTAGCTAATTACATGCACATCAGCTGCGCTGCTACTGCCTTAGCCAATACCATGGCAACAGTGGAGTATAACTGAGTACTCCACTTGGGCGTTGTCCCTTTGCCTTACTTGTGAGGAATACAGCCTGGAAGTGTTGTTTGAAATGTATTGCATCAGCTGTATGGAGATGAACAGTAATATATTGTGTGTAATGCCTAGCGGATTTGGTCTAAATGTGAGTACTGCTGTTATATTTCTGAACATTGCTACTTGTGCAGGGTTTGTCTGTACCTAATACTTCTGCATATGTTTCAGTCTGGCCAGGATGTTTGACCAGCTCAAGGCTGCATAGCTATGCATATAATGTTAGGGGGTTTACAGTGTGCTTATCAGACATATTTAGCTTGGTGTTAATGTGTATCATAATGTACTCGGTAACACTTCCTGGTGTATGAACCTTTCATCCCTCTGAAACGGGATTAGTTCATACAAACCCTGTAACATCAGCAGCTGTTCAACTGTATAACAGCAACTATTTCACATATGGCCATGTTAGTATGTCTGTGTCCAGGTATGTTAAGGTTTCAGCAGATGTTGTACAGTAGTTGAATAATTGGTTATGGTATGACAGTATGTATTGATGTAATTATTTTGGTTGTGGGGTAGATGTTGGTGGGTGTACATAGCAC